>NC_088406.1:24337671-24590171 GCF_034236695.1 Oncorhynchus nerka | reverse complement strand
ACACTGTGGTAAAGAGTCAGCTGCTACAGTAAACCTTAAACACAGGATGGACCACGACTGCTGTTCCTCCCTCCATCTCTCCCACCAGAGAATTAAAACAGGTCCACAACAAATACCACACACTACTGTCACGTCCAATACCACACACTACTGTCACGACCAATACCCCACACTACTGTCACGACCAATACCCCACACTACTGTCACGACCAATACCCCACACTACTGTCACGACCAATACCACACACTACTGTCACGACCAATACCACACACTACTGTCACGACCAATACCACACACTAATGTCACGACCAATACCACACACTACTGTCACGACCAATACCACACACTACTGTCACGTTCAATACCACACACTACTGTCACGACCAATACCACACACTACTGTCACGACCAATACCACACACTACTGTCACGACCAATACCACACACTACTCTCACGACCAATACCACACACTACTGTCACGACCAATACCACACACTACTGTCACGACCAATACCACACACTACTGTCACGACCAATACCACACTACTGCCACGACCTATAGCACACACTACTGTCACGACCAATACCTTACACTACTGTCACGACCAATAGCACACACTACTGTCACGACCAATACCACACACTACTGTCACGACCAATACCCCACACTACTGTCACGACCAATACCCCACACTACTGTCACGACCAATACCCCACACTACTGTCACGACCAATACCACACACTACTGTCACGACCAATACCACACACTACTGTCACGACCAATACCACACACTACTGTCATGACCAATACCACACTCCTGTCACGACCAACATCTCACACTACTGTCACGACCAATACCCCACACTACTGTCACGACCAATACCCCACACTACTGTCACGACCAATACCCCACACTACTAATACCCCACACTACTGTCATGACCAATAACACACACTACTGGCACGACCAATACCACACACTACTGGCACGACCAATACCACACACTACTGGCACGACCAATACCGCACACTACTGGCACGACCAATACCACACACTACTGTCACGACCAATACCCCACACTACTGTCACGACCAATACCCCACACTACTGTCACGACCAATACCCCACACTACTGTCACGACCAAAATCCCACATTACTGTCACGACCAATACCACACACTACTGTCACGACCAATACCACACTACTGTCACGACCAATATCCCCACACTACTGTCACGACCTATACCCCACACTACTAATACCCCACACTACTGTCACGACCAATACCCCACACTACTGTCACGACCAATACCACACAACTGTCACGACCAATAAAACACACTACTGTCACGACCAATAAAACACTAAATCAATTAATTGCAGTCATTCTTGCACCATGTGATCAATTATCAGTTCTAAACATGTATGATTTGTCTGTTTGCCTCTACTGCCCGTGGTTTATCTGCTTCTAATCCCCGTGGTCTATCTGTATGTCTGCCTCTACTCCCCGTGGTCTGTCTGCCTCTACTCCCCGTGGTCTGTCTGCCTCTACTCCCCGTGGCCTGTCTGCCTCTACTCCCCGTGGCCTGTCTGCCTCTACTCCCCGTGGCCTGTCTGCCTCTACTCCCCGTGGCCTGTCTGCCTCTACTCCCCGTGGCCTGTCTGCCTCTACTCCCCGTGGTCTGTCTGCCTCTACTCCCCGTGGTCTATCTGCCTATACTCCCCGTGGTCTATCTGCCTCTACTCCCTGTGGTCTATCTGTCTGTCTGCCTCTACTCCCCGTGGTCTATCTGTATGTCTGCCTCTACTCCCCGTGGTCTATCTGTCTGTCTGTCTGCCTCCACTCCCCGTGGTCTATCTGTCTGTCTGCCTCTACTCCCCGTGGTCTGTCTGCCTCTACTCCCCGTGGTCTGTCTGCCTCTACTCCCCGTGGTCTGTCTGCCTCTACTCCCCGTGGTCTGTCTGCCTCTACTCCCCGTGGTCTGTCTGCCTCTACTCCCCGTGGTCTGTCTGCCTCTACTCCCCGTGGTCTGTCTGCCTCTACTCCCCGTGGTCTGTCTGCCTCTACTCCCCGTGGTCTGTCTGCCTCTACTCCCCGTGGTCTGTCTGCCTCTACTCCCCGTGGTCTATCTGTCTGTCTGCCTCTACTCCCCATGGTCTATCTGTCTGTCTGCCTCTACTCCCCGTGGTCTGTCTGCCTGTACTCCCCATGGTCTATCTGCCTCTACTCCCCGTGGTCTGTCTGCCTCTACTCCCCATGGTCTATCTGTCTGTCTGCCTCTACTCCCCGTGGTCTATCTGTCTGTCTGCCTCTACTCCCTGTGGTCTATCTGTCTGTCTGCCTCTACTCCCCATGGTCTATCTGTCTGTCTGCCTCTACTCCCCGTGGTCTATCTGTCTGTCTGCCTCTACTCCCCGTGGTCTATCTGCCTCTACTGCCTGTGGTCTATCTGTCTGTCTGCCTCTACTCAAATCAAATCTAATTTTATTTGTCACATACACATGGTTAGCAGATGTTAATGCGAGTGTAGCGAAATGCTTGTGCTTCTAGTTCCGACAATGCAGTAATAACCAACAAGTAATCTAACTAACAATTCCAAAACTACTGTCTTATACACACAAGTGTAGGGGGATAAAGAATATGTACATAAAGATATATGAATGAGTGATGGTACAGAGCGGCATAGGCAAGATACAGAGATGGTATCGAGTACAGTATATACATATGAGATGAGTATGTAAACAAAGTGGCATAGTTAAAGTGGCTAGTGATACATGTATTACATAAAGATGCAGTAGATGATAGAGTACAGTATATACGTATACATATGAGATGAATAATGTAGGGTATGTAAACATTATATAAGGTAGCATTGTTTAAAGTGGCTAGTGATATATTTTACATTTCCCATCAATTCCCATTATTAAAGTGATTGGAGTTGAGTCAGTGTGTTGGCAGCAGCCACTCAATGTTAGTGGTGGCTGTTTAACAGTCTGATGGCCTTGAGATAGAAGCTGTTTTTCAGTCTCTCGGTCCCAGCTTTGATGCACCTGTACTGACCTCGCCTTCTGGATGATAGCGGGGTGAACAGGCAGTGGCTCGGGTGGTTGTTGTCCTTGATGATCTTTATGGCCTTCCTGTGACATCGGGTGGTGTAGGTGTCCTGGAGGGCAGGTAGTTTGCCCCCGGTGATGCGTTGTGCAGACCTCACTACCCTCTGGAGAGCCTTACGGTTGTGGGCGGAGCAGTTGCCGTACCAGGCGGTGATACAGCCCGCCAGGATGCTCTCGATTGTGCATCTGTAGAAGTTTGTGAGTGCTTTTGGTGACAAGCCGAATTTCTTCAGCCTCCTGAGGTTGAAGAGGCGCTGCTGTGCCTTCATCACGATGCTGTCTGTGTGGGTGGACCAATTCAGTTTGTCTGTGATGTGTATGCCGAGGAACTTAAAACTTGCTACCCTCTCCACTACTGTTCCATCGATGTGGATAGGGGGGTGTTCCCTCTGCTGTTTCCTGAAGTCCACAATCATCTCCTTAGTTTTGTTGACGTTGAGTGTGAGGTTATTTTCCTGACACCACACTCCGAGGGCCCTCACCTCCTCCCTGTAGGCTGTCTCGTCGTTGTTGATAAGCCTACCACTGTTGTGTCGTCTGCAAACTTGATGATTGAGTTGGAGGCGTGCGTGGCCACGCAGTCGTGGGTGAACAGGGAGTACAGGAGAGGGCTCAGAACGCACCCTTGTGGGGCCCCAGTGTTGAGGATCAGCGGGGTGGAGATGTTGTTGCCTACCCTCACCACCTGGGGGCGGCCCGTCAGGAAGTCCAGTACCCAGTTTCACAAGGCGGGGTCGAGACCCAGGGTCTCGAGGTTGATGACGAGCTTGGAGGGTACTATGGTGTTAAATGCCGAGCTGTAGTCGATGAACAGCATTCTCACATAGGTATTCCTCTTGTCCAGATGGGTTAGGGCAGTGTGCAGTGTGGTTGAGATTGAATCGTATGTGGACCTATTTTTGCGGTAAGCAAATTGGAGTGGGTCTAGGGTGTCAGGTAGGGTGGAGGTGATATGGTCCTTGACTAGTCTCTCAAAGCACTTCATGATGACGGAGTGAGTGCTACTGGGCGGTAGTCGTTTAGCTCAGTTACCTTAGCTTTCTTGGGAACAGGAACAATGGTGACCCTCTTGAAGCATGTGGGAACAGCAGACTGGGATAGGGATTGATTGAATATGTCCGTAAACACACCAGCCAGCTGGTCTGCGCATGCTCTGAGGGCGAGGCTGGGGATGCCGTCTGGGCCTGCAGCCTTGCGAGGGTTAACACGTTTAAATGTTTTACTCACCTCGGCTGCAGTGAAGGAGATGCCGCATGTTTTGGTTGCAGGACGTGTCAGTGGCACTGTGTTGTCCTCAAAGCGGGCAAAAAAGTTATTTAGTCTGCCTGGGAGCAAGACATCCTGGTCCGTGACTGGGATGGGTTTCTTCTTGTGGTCCGTGATTGACTGTAGACCCTGCCACATACCTCTTGTGTCTGAGCCGTTGAATTGAGATTCTACTTTGACTCTATACTGACGCTTAGCTTGTTTGATTGCTTTGTGGAGTGAATAGCTACACTGTTTGTATTCGGTCATGTTTCCGGTCACCTTGCCCTGATTAAAAGCAGTGGTTCGCGCTTTCAGTTTCACGCGAATGCTGCCATCAATCCACGGTTTCTGGTTTGGGAATGTTTTAATCGTTGCTATGGGAACGACATCTTCAACGCACGTTCTAATGAACTCGCACACCGAATCAGCGTATTCGTCAATGTTGTTGTCTGACGCAATACGAAACATATCCCAGTCCACGTGATGGAAGCAGTCTTGGAGTGTGGAATCAGATTGGTCGGACCAGCGTTGGACAGACCTCAGCGTGGGAGCTTCTTGTTTTAGTTTCTGTCTGTAGGTCTGTCTGTCTGTCTGCCTCTACTCCCTGTGGTCTATCTGTCTGTCGGCCTCTACTCCCCGTAGTCTATCTGCCTCTACTCCCTGTGGCCTATCTGCCTCTACTTCCCGTGGTCTGTCTGCCTCTACTCCCCGTGGTCTATCTGTCTATCTGCCTATACTCCCCGTGGTCTATCTGCCTCTACTCCCCGTGGTCTGTCTGTCTGTCTGCCTATACTCCCCGTGGTCTGTCTGTCTGTCTGCCTATACTCCCCGTGGTCTATCTGCCTCTACTCCCCGTGGTCTGTCTGCCTCTACTCCCCGTGGTCTGTCTGTCTGTCTGCCTCTACTCCCCGTGGTCTATCTGCCTATACCCCCGTGGTCTGTCTGCCTCTACTCCCCGTGGTCTGTCTGCCTCTACTCCCCGTGGTCTGTCTGCCTCTACTCCCCGTGGTCAATCTGTCTGTCTGCCTCTACTCCCCGTGGTCTATCTGCCTATACCCCCGTGGTCTATCTGCCTCTACTCCCCGTGGTCTGTCTGCCTCTACTCCCCGTGGTCTGTCTGCCTCTACTCCCCGTGGTCTATCTGTCTGTCTGCCTCTACTCCCCGTGGCCTGTCTGCCTCTACTCCCCGTGGCCTGTCTGCCTCTACTCCCCGTGGCCTGTCTGCCTCTACTCCCCGTGGCCTGTCTGCCTCTACTCCCCGTGGCCTGTCTGCCTCTACTCCCCGTGGCCTGTCTGCCTCTACTCCCCGTGGCCTGTCTGCCTCTACTCCCCGTGGCCTGTCTGCCTCTACTCCCCGTGGCCTGTCTGCCTCTACTCCCCGTGGTCTATCTGTCTGTCTCTACTCCCCGTGGTCTATCTGTCTGCATCTACTCCCCGTGGTCTATCTGCCTCTACTCCCCGTGGTCTATCTGCCTCTACTCCCCGTGGTCTATCTGCCTCTACTCCCCGTGGTCTATCTGCCTCTACTCCCGTGGTCTATCTGCCTCTACTCCCCGTGGTCTATCTGCCTCTACTCCCCGTGGTCTATCTGCCTCTACTCCCCGTG
Source organism: Oncorhynchus nerka (assembly GCF_034236695.1). Classification (NCBI taxonomy): domain Eukaryota; kingdom Metazoa; phylum Chordata; class Actinopteri; order Salmoniformes; family Salmonidae; genus Oncorhynchus; species Oncorhynchus nerka. Next base: position 24,584,197 of record NC_088406.1, on the reverse strand, counting down.
GTCTATCTGCCTCTACTCCCCGTGGTCTATCTGCCTCTACTCCCCGTGGTCTATCTGCCTCTACTCCCCGTGGTCTATCTGCCTCTACTCCCCGTGGTCTGTCTGCCTCTACTCCCCGTGGTCTGTCTGCCTCTACTCCCCGTGGTCTGTCTGCCTCTACTCCCCGTGGTCTGTATGCCTCTGCTCCCCGTGGTCTGTATGCCTCTGCTCCCCGTGGCCTGTCTGCCTCTACTCCCCGTGGTCTGTCTGCCTCTACTCCCCATGGTCTATCTGCATCTACTCCCCATGGTCTATATGCCTCTACTCCCCATGGTCTGTCTGCCTCTACTCCCCGTGGTCTATCTGTCTATCTGCCTATACTCCCCGTGGTCTATCTGCCTCTACTCCCCGTGGTCTATCTGCCTCTACTCCCCGTGGTCTATCTGCCTCTACTCCCCGTGGTCTGTCTGCCTCTACGTGGTCTGTCTGTCTGTCTGCCTCTACTCCCCGTGGTCTATCTGCCTCTACTCCCCGTGGTCTATCTGCATCTACTCCCCGTGGTCTGTCTGCCTATACTCCCCGTGGTCCGTCTGCCTATACTCCCCGTGGTCCGTCTGCCTCTACTCCCCGTGGTCCGTCTGCCTCTACTCCCCGTGGTCCGTCTGCCTCTACTCCCCGTGGTCCGTCTGCCTCTACTCCCCGTGGTACGTCTGCCTCTACTCCCCGTGGTCCGTCTGCCTCTACTCCCCGTGGTCTATCAGTCTGTCTGCCTCTACTCCCCGTGGTCTCTGTCTGTCTGCCTCTACTCCCCGTGGTCTCTGTCTGTCTGCCTCTACTCCCCGTGGTCTATCTGTCTGCCTCTACTCCCCGTGGTCTATCTGTCTGCCTCTACTCCCCGTGGTCTATCTGTCTGCCTCTACTCCCCGTGGTCTGTCTGCCTCTACTCCCCGTGGTCTGTCTGCCTCTACTCCCCGTGGTCTGTCTGTCTGCCTCTACTCCCCGTGGTCTATCTGTCTGCCTCTACTCCCCGTGGTCTATCAGTCTGTCTGCCTCTACTCCCCGTGGTCTATCCGTCTGTCTCTACTCCCCGTGGCCTGTCTGCCTCTACTCCCCGTGGCCTGTCTGCCTCTACTCCCGTGGCCTGTCTGCCTCTACTCCCCGTGGCCTGTCTGCCTCTACTCCCCGTGGCCTGTCTGCTGCTCTACTCCCGTGGCCTGTCTGTCTGCTCTACTCCCCGTGGCCTGTCTGCCTCTACTCCCCGTGGCCTGTCTGCCTCTACTCCCCGTGGCCTGTCTGCCTCTACTCCCCGTGGCCTGTCTGCCTCTACTCCCCGTGGCCTGTCTGCCTCTACTCCCCGTGGCCTGTCTGCCTCTACTCCCCGTGGCCTGTCTGCCTCTACTCCCCGTGGCCTGTCTGCCTCTACTCCCCGTGGCCTGTCTGCCTCTACTCCCCGTGGTCTCTGTCTGTCTGCCTCTACTCCCCGTGGTCTCTGTCTGTCTGCCTCTACTCCCTGCCGTCTATCTGCCTCTACTCCCCGTGGTCTATCTGCCTCTACTCCCCGTGGTCTATCTGCCTCTACTCCCCGTGGTCTATCTGCCTCTACTCCCCGTGGTCTGTCTGCCTCTACTCCCCGTGGTCTGTATGCCTCTACTCCCCGTGGTCTGTATGCCTCTGCTCCCCGTGGTCTGTATGCCTCTGCTCCCCGTGGCCTGTCTGCCTCTACTCCCCGTGGTCTGTCTGCCTCTACTCCCCATGGTCTATCTGCATCTACTCCCCATGGTCTATATGCCTCTACTCCCCATGGTCTGTCTGCCTCTACTCCCCGTGGTCTATCTGTCTATCTGCCTATACTCCCCGTGGTCTATCTGCCTCTACTCCCCGTGGTCTATCTGCCTCTACTCCCCGTGGTCTATCTGCCTCTACTCCCCGTGGTCTGTCTGCCTCTACTCTCCGTGGTCTGTCTGTCTGTCTGCCTCTACTCCCCGTGGTCTATCTGCCTCTACTCCCCGTGGTCTATCTGCATCTACTCCCCGTGGTCTGTCTGCCTATACTCCCCGTGGTCCGTCTGCCTCTACTCCCCGTGGTCCGTCTGCCTCTACTCCCCGTGGTCCGTCTGCCTCTACTCCCCGTGGTCCGTCTGCCTCTACTCCCCGTGGTCCGTCTGCCTCTACTCCCCGTGGTCCGTCTGCCTCTACTCCCCGTGGTACGTCTGCCTCTACTCCCCGTGGTCCGTCTGCCTCTACTCCCCGTGGTCTATCAGTCTGTCTGCCTCTACTCCCCGTGGTCTCTGTCTGTCTGCCTCTACTCCCCGTGGTCTCTGTCTGTCTGCCTCTACTCCCCGTGGTCTATCTGTCTGCCTCTACTCCCCGTGGTCTATCTGTCTGCCTCTACTCCCCGTGGTCTGTCTGCCTCTACTCCCCGTGGTCTGTCTGCCTCTACTCCCCGTGGTCTGTCTGTCTGCCTCTACTCCCCGTGGTCTATCTGTCTGCCTCTACTCCCCGTGGTCTATCAGTCTGTCTGCCTCTACTCCCCGTGGTCTATCAGTCTGTCTGCCTCTACTCCCCGTGGTCTATCAGTCTGTCTGCCTCTACTCCCCGTGGTCTATCAGTCTGTCTCTACTCCCCGTGGCCTGTCTGCCTCTACTCCCCGTGGCCTGTCTGCCTCTACTCCCCGTGGCCTGTCTGCCTCTACTCCCCGTGGCCTGTCTGCCTCTACTCCCGTGGCCTGTCTGCCTCTACTCCCCGTGGCCTGTCTGCCTCTACTCCCCGTGGCCTGTCTGCCTCTACTCCCCGTGGCCTGTCTGCCTCTACTCCCCGTGGCCTGTCTGCCTCTACTCCCCGTGGCCTGTCTGCCTCTACTCCCCGTGGCCTGTCTGCCTCTACTCCCCGTGGCCTGTCTGCCTCTACTCCCCGTGGCCTGTCTGCCTCTACTCCCCGTGGCCTGTCTGCCTCTACTCCCCGTGGCCTGTCTGCCTCTACTCCCCGTGGCCTGTCTGCCTCTACTCCCCGTGGTCTATCTGCCTCTACTCCCCGTGGTCTCTGTCTGTCTGCCTCTACTCCCCGTGGTCTCTGTCTGTCTGCCTCTACTCCCTGCCGTCTGTCTGCCTCTACTCCCCGTGGTCTGTCTGCCTCTACTCCCCGTGGTCTATCAGTCTGCCTCTACTCCCCGTGGTCTATCAGTCTGCCTCTACTCCCCGTGGTCTATCAGTCTGCCTCTACTCCACGTGGCCTGTCTGTCTGCCTCTACTCCCCGTGGCCTGTCTGTCTGCCTCTACTCCCCGTGGCCTGCCTGTCTGCCTCTACTCCCCGTGGCCTGTCTGCCTCTACTCCCCGTGGCCTGTCTGCCTCTACTCCCCGTGACCTGTCTGCCTCTACTCCCCGTGGCCTGTCTGCCTCTACTCCCCGTGGTCTATCTGTCTGCCTCTACTCCCCGTGGTCTATCTGTCTGCCTCTACTCCCCGTGGTCTATCTGTCTGCCTCTACTCCCCGTGGTCTATCTGTCTGCCTCTACTCCCGTGGTCTATCTGTCTGCCTCTACTCCCCGTGGTCTATCTGTCTGCCTCTACTCCCCGTGGTCTATCTGTCTGCCTCTACTCCCCGTGGTCTATCTGTCTGCCTCTACTCCCCGTGGTCTATCTGTCTGCCTCTACTCCCCGTGGTCTATCTGTCTGCCTCTACTCCCCGTGGTCTATCTGTCTGCCTCTACTCCCCGTGGCCTATCTGTCTGCCTCTACTCCCCGTGGCCTATCTGTCTGCCTCTACTCCCCGTGGTCTATCTGTCTGCCTCTACTCCCCGTGGTCTATCTGTCTGCCTCTACTCCCCGTGGCCTGTCTGCCTCTACTCCCCGTGGCCTGTCTGCCTCTACTCCCCGTGGCCTGTCTGCCTCTACTCCCCGTGGCCTGTCTGCCTCTACTCCCCGTGGCCTGTCTGCCTCTACTCCCCGTGGCCTGTCTGCCTCTACTCCCGTGGCCTGTCTGCCTCTACTCCCGTGGCCTGTCTGCCTCTACTCCCCGTGGCCTGTCTGCCTCTACTCCCCGTGGCCTGTCTGCCTCTACTCCCCGTGGCCTGTCTGCCTCTACTCCCCGTGGTCTATCTGCCTCTACTCCCCGTGGTCTATCTGTCTGTCTGCCTCTACTCCCCGTGGTCTCTGTCTGTCTGCCTCTACTCCCCGTGGTCTATTAGTCTGTCTGCCTCTACTCCCCGTGGTCTATCTGTCTGTCTGCCTCTACTCCCCGTGGTCTATCTGTCTGTCTGCCTCTACTCCCCGTGGTCTGTCTGTCTGCCTCTACTCCCCGTGGTCTATCAGTCTGTCTGCCTCTACTCCCCGTGGCCTGTCTGCCTCTACTCCCCGTGGCCTGTCTGCCTCTACTCCCCGTGGCCTGTCTGCCTCTACTCCCGTGGCCTGTCTGCCTCTACTCCCCGTGGCCTGTCTGCCTCTACTCCCGTGGCCTGTCTGCCTCTACTCCCCGTGGCCTGTCTGCCTCTACTCCCCGTGGCCTGTCTGCCTCTACTCCCCGTGGCCTGTCTGCCTCTACTCCCCGTGGCCTGTCTGCCTCTACTCCCCGTGGCCTGTCTGCCTCTACTCCCGTGGCCTGTCTGCCTCTACTCCCCGTGGCCTGTCTGCCTCTACTCCCGTGGCCTGTCTGCCTCTACTCCCCGTGGCCTGTCTGCCTCTACTCCCCGTGGCCTGTCTGCCTCTACTCCCCGTGGCCTGTCTGCCTCTACTCCCCGTGGTCTATCAGTCTGTCTGCCTCTACTCCCCGTGGTCTATCAGTCTGTCTGCCTCTACTCCCCGTGGTCTATCTGCCTCTACTCCCCGTGGTCTGTCTGCCTCTACTCCCCGTGGTCTGTCTGCCTCTACTCCCCGTGGTCTGTCTGCCTCTACTCCCCGTGGTCTGTCTGCCTCTACTCCCCGTGGTCTGTCTGCCTCTACTCCCCGTGGTCTGTCTGCCTCTACTCCCCGTGGTCTGTCTGCCTCTACTCCCCGTGGTCTGTCTGCCTCTACTCCCCGTGGTCTGTCTGCCTCTACTCCCCGTGGTCTGTCTGCCTCTAGTCCCCGTGGTCTATCAGTCTGTCTGCCTCTACTCCCCGTGGTCTCTGTCTGTCTGCCTCTACTCCCCGTGGTCTATCTGCCTCTACTCCCCGTGGTCTGTCTGCCTCTACTCCCCGTGGTCTATCTGTCTGCCTCTACTCCCCGTGGTCTATCTGTCTGCCTCTACTCCCCGTGGTCTATCTGTCTGCCTCTACTCCCCGTGGTCTATCTGTCTGCCTCTACTCCCCGTGGTCTATCTGTCTGCCTCTACTCCCGTGGCCTGTCTGCCTCTACTCCCGTGGCCTATCTGTCTGCCTCTACTCCCGTGGCCTATCTGTCTGCCTCTACTCCCGTGGCCTATCTGTCTGCTCTACTCCCCGTGGTCTGTCTGCCTCTACTCCCGTGGCCTCTGTCTGCCTCTACTCCCCGTGGCCTCTGTCTGCCTCTACTCCCCGTGGCCTATCTGTCTGCCTCTACTCCCCGTGGCCTATCTGTCTGCCTCTACTCCCCGTGGTCTGTCTGCCTCTACTCCCCGTGGTCTGTCTGCCTCTACTCCCCGTGGTCTGTCTGCCTCTACTCCCCGTGGTCTGTCTGCCTCTACTCCCCGTGGTCTGTCTGCTTCTACTCCCGTGGTCTGTCTGCCTCTACTCCCGTGGTCTGTCTGCCTCTACTCCCCGTGGTCTGTCTGCCTCTACTCCCCGTGGTCTGTCTGCCTCTACTCCCCGTGGTCTGTCTGCCTCTACTCCCCGTGGTCTGTCTGCCTCTACTCCCCGTGGTCTGTCTGCCTCTACTCCCCGTGGTCTGTCTGCCTCTACTCCCCGTGGTCTGTCTGCCTCTACTCCCCGTGGTCTGTCTGCCTCTACTCCCCGTGGTCTGACTGCCTCTACTCCCCGTGGTCTGTCTGCCTCTACTGCCCGTGGTCGGTCTGTCTGCCTCTACTCCCCGTGGTCTGTCTGTCTGCCTCTACTCCCGTGGTCTGTCTGTCTGCCTCTACTCCCCGTGGCCTGTCTGCCTCTACTCCCCGTGGCCTGTCTGCCTCTACTCCCCGTGGCCTGTCTGCCTCTACTCCCCGTGGCCTGTCTGCCTCTACTCCCCGTGGCCTGTCTGCCTCTACTCCCCGTGGCCTGTCTGCCTCTACTCCCCGTGGTCTATCAGTCTGTCTGCCTCTACTCCCCGTGGTCTATCAGTCTGTCTGCCTCTACTCCCCGTGGTCTATCTGCCTCTACTCCCCGTGGTCTGTCTGCCTCTACTCCCCGTGGTCTGTCTGCCTCTACTCCCCGTGGTCTGTCTGCCTCTACTCCCCGTGGTCTGTCTGCCTCTACTCCCCGTGGTCTGTCTGCCTCTACTCCCCGTGGTCTGTCTGCCTCTACTCCCCGTGGTCTGTCTGCCTCTACTCCCCGTGGTCTGACTGCCTCTACTCCCCGTGGTCTGTCTGCCTCTACTGCCCGTGGTCGGTCTGTCTGCCTCTACTCCCCGTGGTCTGTCTGTCTGCCTCTACTCCCCGTGGTCTGTCTGTCTGCCTCTACTCCCCGTGGCCTGTCTGCCTCTACTCCCCGTGGCCTGTCTGCCTCTACTCCCCGTGGCCTGTCTGCCTCTACTCCCCGTGGCCTGTCTGCCTCTACTCCCCGTGGCCTGTCTGCCTCTACTCCCCGTGGCCTGTCTGCCTCTACTCCCCGTGGTCTATCAGTCTGTCTGCCTCTACTCCCCGTGGTCTATCAGTCTGTCTGCCTCTACTCCCCGTGGTCTATCTGCCTCTACTCCCCGTGGTCTGTCTGCCTCTACTCCCCGTGGTCTATCTGTCTGCCTCTACTCCCCGTGGTCTATCTGTCTGTCTCTACTCCCCGTGGCCTGTCTGCCTCTACTCCCCGTGGCCTATCTGTCTGCCTCTACTCCCCGTGGCCTATCTGTCTGCCTCTACTCCCCGTGGCCTATCTGTCTGCCTCTACTCCCCGTGGCCTATCTGTCTGCCTCTACTCCCCGTGGCCTATCTGTCTGCCTCTACTCCCCGTGGCCTATCTGTCTGCCTCTACTCCCCGTGGCCTATCTGTCTGCCTCTACTCCCCGTGGCCTGTCTGCCTCTACTCCCCGTGGCCTGTCTGCCTCTACTCCCCGTGGCCTGTCTGCCTCTACTCCCCGTGGCCTGTCTGCCTCTACTCCCCGTGGCCTGTCTGCCTCTACTCCCCGTGGCCTGTCTGCCTCTACTCCCCGTGGCCTGTCTGCCTCTACTCCCCGTGGCCTGTCTGCCTCTACTCCCCGTGGCCTGTCTGCCTCTACTCCCCGTGGCCTGTCTGCCTCTACTCCCCGTGGTCTATCAGTCTGTCTGCCTCTACTCCCCGTGGTCTATCAGTCTGTCTGCCTCTACTCCCCGTGGTCTATCAGTCTGTCTGCCTCTACTCCCCGTGGTCTGTCTGCTTCTACTCCCCGTGGTCTGTCTGCCTCTACTCCCCGTGGTCTGTCTGCCTCTACTCCCCGTGGTCTGTCTGCCTCTACTCCCCGTGGTCTATCTGCCTCTACTCCCCGTGGTCTGTCTGCTTCTACTCCCGTGGTCTGTCTGCCTCTACTCCCGTGGTCTGTCTGCCTCTACTCCCCGTGGTCTGTCTGCCTCTACTCCCCGTGGTCTGTCTGCCTCTACTCCCCGTGGTCTGTCTGCCTCTACTCCCCGTGGTCTGTCTGCCTCTACTCCCCGTGGTCTGTCTGCCTCTACTCCCCGTGGTCTGTCTGCCTCTACTCCCCGTGGTCTGTCTGCCTCTACTCCCCGTGGTCTATCTGCCTCTACTCCCCGTGGTCTATCTGCCTCTACTGCCCGTGGTCGGTCTGTCTGCCTCTACTCCCCGTGGTCTGTCTGTCTGCCTCTACTCCCCGTGGTCTGTCTGTCTGCCTCTACTCCCCGTGGTCTGTCTGTCTGCCTCTACTCCCCGTGGCCTGTCTGCCTCTACTCCCCGTGGCCTGTCTGCCTCTACTCCCCGTGGCCTGTCTGCCTCTACTCCCCGTGGCCTGTCTGCCTCTACTCCCCGTGGTCTATCAGTCTGTCTGCCTCTACTCCCCGTGGTCTATCAGTCTGTCTGCCTCTACTCCCCGTGGTCTATCTGCCTCTACTCCCCGTGGTCTGTCTGCCTCTACTCCCCGTGGTCTGTCTGCCTCTACTCCCCGTGGTCTGTCTGCCTCTACTCCCCGTGGTCTGTCTGCCTCTACTCCCCGTGGTCTGTCTGCCTCTACTCCCCGTGGTCTGTCTGCCTCTACTCCCGTGGTCTGTCTGCCTCTACTCCCCGTGGTCTGTCTGCCTCTACTCCCCGTGGTCTGTCTGCCTCTACTCCCCGTGGTCTGTCTGCCTCTACTCCCCGTGGTCTGTCTGCCTCTACTCCCCGTGGTCTATCTGCCTCTACTCCCCGTGGTCTATCTGCCTCTTCTCCCCGTGGTCTGTCTGTCTGTCTGCCTCTACTCGCCGTGGTCTGTCTGCCTCTACTCCCCGTGGTCTGTCTGCTTCTACTCGCCGTGGTCTATCTGTATGTCTGCCTCTACTCCCCGTGGTCTATCTGCCTCTACTCCCCGTGGTCTGTCTGTCTGCCTCTACCCCCATGTGGTCTATCTGTCTGTCTGCCTCTACTCCCCGTGGTCTTTCTGTCTGTCTGCCTCTACTCCCCGTGTTCTGTTTGTCTGCCTCTACTCCCCGTGGTCTGTCTGTCTGCCTCTACTCCCCGTGGTCTGTCTGTCTGTCTGTCTGTCTGCCTCTACTACCCGTGGTCTGTCTGTCTGCCTCTACCCCCATGTGGTCTATCTGTCTGTCTGCCTCTACTCCCCGTGGTCTTTCTGTCTGTCTGCCTCTACTCCCCGTGTTCTGTTTGTCTGCCTCTACTCCCCGTGGTCTGTCTGTCTGCCTCTACTCCCCGTGGTCTGTCTGTCTGTCTGTCTGTCTGCCTCTACTACCCGTGGTCTGTCTGTCTGTCTGTCTGTCTATGTTATATCTCTCTTCATCTCTGTGGATTATTCTCTCCCCTCTCTATTTCCTCTGATGTTATATCACTCTTCATCTCTGTGGATTATGCTCTCCCCTCTCTCTATTTCCTCTGATGTTATATCACTCTTCATCTCTGTGGATTATTCTCTCCTCTGTCTTTATTTCCTCTGATGTTATATCACTCTCATCTGCCTCTACTCCCCGTGGTCTATCAGTCTGTCTGCCTCTACTCCCCGTGGTCTATCTGCCTCTACTCCCCGTGGTCTGTGTCTGTCTGCCTCTACTCCCCGTGGTCTGTCTGTCTGTCTGCCTCTACTCCCCGTGGTCTCAGTCTGTCTGCCTCTACTGCCCATGGTCTATCTGTCTGTCTGCCTCTACTCCCTGTGGTCTATCTGTCTGTCTCCCTATACTCCCTGTGGTCTATCTGTCTGCCTGCTTCTACTCCCCTTGGTCTATCTGTCTGTCTGCCTCTAATCCCTGTGGTCTGTCTGTCTCCATGTCACTGCCTCATAGCTATCCTCCAAAACACATCGCTGTTAGTTTGGCTTTCGTTCCTGTATTCTCTCTCTCCCTATTCCTTTCTCTCCCCTGTCTTTATTTCCTCTGATGTTATATCACTCTTCATCTCTGTGGATTATTCTCTCCCCTGTCTCTATTTCCTCTGATGTTATATCTCTCTTCATCTCTGTGGATTATTCTCTCCCCTGTCTCTATTTCCTCTGATGTTATATCTCTCTTCATCTCTGTGGATTATTCTCTCCCCTGTCTCTCCCTCTCATTAGATACGTACCTTTCTCTCTCTCTCTCTGTACCCTGCTCTCTTGCTTCAAGTCTTTACAGACGCCAGAAAAGATTGCAATTCTGTGAGTGCATGTCTTAACTCTGCATTGAGAATGTGTGAACTCTGTGACCCTGTTGCCATCACTCCTCTCCCTCTCCCTCAAAAGCAGAGGTGTGTGTCTGTCTGAGGGGGATTGTAGGCTGAAGTAACTTTAATGCACTACTTAAAACCATTCTCTGCTCCTGCCCTCTAATCTTCTCCTTTAGCAAAAACAAAAGGCAATAAAAGATTATGCTGAATGAAATCCCTCTGTAAATTGTTACCATTGAGTGTGTGCGTGCATGCGTGTGCACGACACACATGCATATGCCTAGGCTCATATGGTTCCCTTAATTTGTCATTGAGAAATGTGTCTTGACTCTTGATTGATTTCTCGATCACTTGAGGCAACATGTAACCAAAGTATGGTCTGTGTTAGCGTCCTCTCCTTCCCTGTCATGTGATCTGTAGGTTGTCTGTGTGTTGGAGAGAGGCCGTCATAACTTATTCATCAGACTGCAAGTCATTATCCTCTACTATAGGGGAAGGCCCAGTGGGACAGCAGCACTTCATGTTCCATTGATTGTCATTCTTCTTTGTCCTCCACTTTCCCTCCCTCTCTTATCTATTTTCTGCTTAAGTTCTCTCTCTTTTTCTACTTTAGCCTCTGACTGTTATCTTCCTGTTTTGGTCTGTTCTTTCTTATGCTACTTCTCTCACTTTTCCTCTCTTACTCCATCTTTCTTTTCTTTCTGATTATTTTGAACATTGGAAAAACAAGCTAGTGTATTGAATTTGTTTGTGTGTGGATTTCATTTTTTTTTGCTGAAACTTGATTGATTACGGTGTGTGATACAGACAGGCAATAACAGATGGTTTGCCATGACTCTGACACTCTGCCTGCCTCTACGACCTCTCTGAAATCTGGACTGGGGTCGCCATGGCAGCAGAGGCGTGACACCTGTTTGACAAGCGACAGGGAGTCCCCACAGTAAGAGAGGTGTGAAGCTTAGCGGAACAGAGGACTGAGAAGGAGGGAAACGAAAACAGGAGGAGAGATATGGCGAGAGCGATAGAATAGAGGAAAGGAGAGACAGAGAGAGATGACAGGAGAGGGAATGGAAGAGGAGAGAGGCGGAGGCAATAACATCAACAGAGCGATACAGGAAAATATCGACTACAGGAATTGAAGGGAAGATAAAAGAGAAAGACAAAAGGAGAGCAGAGAGAGAACGTGATGGAGGAAATTACATATACAGTGGGGCAAAAAAGTATTTAGTCAGCCACCAATTGTGCAAGTTCTCCCACTTAAAAAGATGAGAGAGGCCTGTAATTTTCATCATAGGTACACTTCAACTATGACAGACAAAAATAGGAAAAAAAATCCAGAAAATCACATTGTAGGATTTTTAATGAATTTATTTGCAAATGATGGTGAAAAATAAGTATTTGGTCAATAACAAAAGTTTATCTCAATACTTTGTTATATACCCTTTGTTGGCAATGACAGAGGTCAAACGTTTTCTGTAAGTCTTCAAGGTTTTCACACACTGTTGCTGGTATTTTGGCCCATTCCTCCATGCAGATCTTCTCTAGAGCAGTGATGTTTTGGGGCGGTTGCTGGGCAACACGGACTTTCAACTCCCTCCAAAGATTTTCTATGGGGTTGAGATCTGGAGACTGGCTAGGCCATTCCAGGACCTTGACATGCTTCTTACGAAGCCACTCCGTTGCCCGGGCGGTGTGTTTGGGATCATTGTCATGCTGAAAGACCCAGCCACGTTTCATCTTCAATGCCCTTGCTGATGGAAGGAGGTTTTCACTCAAAATCTCACGATACATGGCCTCATTCATTCTTTCCTTTACACGGATCAGTCGTCCTGGTCCCTTTGCAGAAAAACAGCCCCAAAGCATGATGTTTCCACCCCCATGCTTCACAGTAGTTGTGGCGTTCTTTGGATGCAACTCAGCATTCTTTGTCCTCCAAACACAACGAGTTGAGTTTTTACCAACAATTTATATTTTGGTTTCATCTGACCATATGACATTCTCCCAATCTTCTTCTGGATCATCCAAATGCTCTCTAACAAACTTCAGACGGGCCTGGACATGTACTGGCTTAAAACCTTTTGTGACTAGGGGGTAGTATTTTCATTTTTGGAAAAATAACTTTCCCGTAGTAAACGGGATATTTTGTCAGGACAAGATGCTAGAATATACATATAATTGACAGTTTAGGGTAGAAAACACTCTAAAGTTTCCAAAACTCTAAAAATATTGTCTGTGAGTATAACAGTACTGATATTGCAGGCGAAGGCCTGAGAAAAATCCAATCCGGAAGTGCCTCGTGTTTTGAAAGCGCTGCGTTCCAATGCGTCCCTATTGAGCAGTGAATGGGCTATCAACCAGATTACTTTTTCTCCGTATTCCCCAAGGTGTCTAGAGCATTGTGACGTAGTTTTACGCATTTATGTTGAAGAATACCCGTAAGCGGCTACATTGCGCAACTGGTCACCTGATGGCTCCCAGAGTGATTCTCGCGTAAAATACAGAGGTAGCCATTATTCCAATCGGTCCTACTGAAAAACCAATTGTCCCCGTGGATATATTATCGAATAGATATTTGAAAAACACCTTGAGGATTGATTATAAACCACGTTTGCCATGTTTCTGTCGATATTATGGAGCTAATTTGGAATATTTTTTGGCGTTTTCGTGACTGCAATTTCCGGGCGATTTCTCAGCCAAACGTGAAGAACAAATGGAGCTATTTCGCCTACAAAAATAATATTTTTGGAAAAAAGGAACATTGGCTATCTAACTGGGAGTCTCGTGAGTGAAAACATCCGAAGCTCATCAAAGGTAAATGATTTAATTTGATTGCTTTTCTGATTTCCGTGACCAAGTTACCTGCTGCTCGCTAGACAAAATGCTAAGCTAGGCTATCGATAAACTTACACAAATGCTTGTCTAGCTTTAGTAGTAAAGCATATTTCGAAAATCTGAGATGACAGGGTGATTAACAAAAGGCTAAGCTGTGTCTCAATATAATTCACTTGTGATTTTCATGAATAGGAATATTTTCTAAGATTATGTCCGTTGCGTTATGCTAATTAGTGTCAGTCGATGATTACGCTCCCTCATGCGGGTTGGGGAGTCATTAGAGGTTAAGCAGGGGGACACGTCTGGCACTGCAGGATTTGAATCCCTGGCGGCATAGTGTGTTACTGATGGTAGGCTTTGTTACTTTGGTCCCAGCTCTCTGCAGGTCATTCACTAGGTCCCCCCATGTGGTTCTTGGATTTTTGCTCACCGTTCTTGTGATCATTTTGACCCCACGGGGTGAGATCTTGCGTGGAGCCCCAGATCGAGGGAGATTATCAGTGGTCTTGTATGTCTTCGATTTCCTAATAATTGCTCCCACAGTTGATTTCTTCAAACCAAGCTGCTTACCTATTGCAGATTCAGTCTTCCCAGCCTGGTGCAGGTCTACAATTTTGTTTCTGATGTCCTTTGACAGCTCTTTGGTCTTGGCCATAGTGGAGTTTGGAGTGTGACTGTTTGAGGTTGTGGACAGGTGTCTTTTATACTGATAACAAGTTCAAACAGTTTCCATTAATACAGGTAACGAGCGGAGGACAGAGGAGCCTCTTACAGAAGAAGTTACAGGTCTGTGAGAGCCAGAAATCTTGCTTGTTTGTAGGTGACCAAATACTTGTTTTCCACCATAATTTGCAAATAAATTCATTAAAAATCCTACAATGTGATTTTCTGGATTTTCTTTTCTCATTTTGTCTGTCATAGTTGAAATGTACCTATGATGAAAATTACAGGACTCTCATCTTTTTAAGTGGGAGAACTTGCACAATTGGTGGCTGACTAAATACTTTTTTGCCCCACTGTATGCACTATACAGCATATTTCATACCCAACATAATCTGGGACTAGGATTTTTCATTCAAATATGGATGTTATTTCTGCAGCTCAATAATATTCTAGCCTTCTTTCTAATTATGTTATTTTCATATAACAGTGAAAGGACTCTTCCATCCACCCACAGTAAGAGTCTTAGGCATCAAATCGACTTGGCCTGTTTCCTTGTATTTATTACCATCGAGGACACATATTTTATTTCTATGCACAGGGGAGATGGGGCACAATGACCTAACGGTGGCAGAGGCCATTTTCTACCGACACGTCATTGGGAGAACACTTAAGAGTATCTCAAGGTATCATAGTGGATAGGACTGGTCTAAATATAGAATGTCTCTAGAGGACTTGTCTTTGTTTCCATGTAAATGGGTCGCTTGGAGTGGAAAACACTAGTGGTCAGATATAATACACACACACTGTGTGATCATACGCAAACATACCTGGATATACACACCAAACAATCACACACAAATTCCAACCACAAATAATGGCAGATGTAGAGACACTACAATACACCACACAAACACACACAGTTTACTTACAGAATTGGAGGCTGAGACTCACGATGGCCAGCACCGCCCCCACCACCACCAGGAGGATGAAGCGGTTCCGAGCCAGCATCCTGACAAGTGATTGGTCCGTCTCCCTGTCAGTCAACCATCCACACCTTGCCCCATTCCTGCTGTCTAAATAGGCACAACAAAAACAACCAACATTATGAAACAAACATGCCTATAACACGCCTCTAAACCAATAGAAGAAAAAACTTTACTGCACACAATGAACCACACAAATGAACTAAAGAAAGTAGTCAGCCACAGTTTGTAGCATTTTCCACTGTACATCCTGCCTTCTATGAATAGACCTATGAGAGAGCAGGGATATAGGAACAATCAGGGAGGGAAAAGCAGAAAGAACATGTAAAAAGCCCACCATTTACGTCAGTTATACACAACGCAACCCTACTATTAGACAGACTAAAAATAAGAGCATGGCTAGATGAGGTAAAAATGGTGCCTCAATCATTATCCTCAATCACCTCCCCTCAGAAACTGCCTACATGACATGAGATGTTCTCTCAAAACATGTTCATGCAAATATGAAACAATTATAAGGTTTAGAGTTGGACAAACTAAACTGTCTCAAAATTGTTTTTGCTTCTCAATGTATAAATGTTATTATATGTAGCTAACCTGTATGCATCTTAATGTGGTAAAACTCTTCTGTGGAACTCCTGTAGTGATTAACGTTACTGAAAAATTGTAGTAGGCTACCTGCGAGGATACTATTTCATGATGATTGCACTAATTAAAACAATGTTGGCGCATTGTGACAGCTTGTCTACTCGTCTCGACCACAATGCTATGCTGACCAGCTACAAGGGAAGGGATCATTTGTTAGCTAGCGAACTGGCTATCTAGATAACTTTCATATTGTTATATCTAACACATGCACTATAGTAGCATCAATGCTTCCGGTATAACAGCTAAATTTACAACTTGTAAAGCTAAATATGTGGTAGTAAACTTGTCGGCTTTTTTGCAGAATCGAATGGTTTCGGTGAATTCGTAGCTACCTTAACGACGTTATTACAAAACGCCAAGCCTTTGTTTACAATGTACCTACTCGGGACAAACTCGTGGGAAAATGCTAAGTAGCTAAACTGCCTAATTAACATATTGCTTGCTGGTCGTTTATCTCGGATCATCTTACCAAGTAGCGAACCTCAATCAGAACTTGAATCCACCAAGCGCCGTGCCGGCTTTTACTCCTCTGAACTACCTATCCGTGTGGCTGTCCTGGGTCCTGCTTGCTGGCTCCACTTCGCTGTGCTAGCCTTCTACTCCCCTTTGAATATGCAACTGAAACGTAATGGCTCACTGCGCCGTCTCCTGGAAAAGCTTCGCAATGCCACCGATTGCACCCCTCTACTTTTGTCTCGCATCTCCACTATTCTGGTGTGAAACGTGGAGGATCATCCTGTCATCACCATTATTCTATGGCCATCAACCGATATGATGTTGTGATAAAATACATTATTCTGAACGATTGCATCAAAATAGGAATAATTTTGCTGAGAAACAGCTTGAAGGTTATTTTTCCCGGCCCATAGTTATACGTATAATAGGGCTATAATCAGTCGATGCTTTTGACCGTGGTGGAAAAAGTACCCAAAAGTCATACTGTAGTAAAAGAAAAGATACCTTAATAGAACATGACTCAAGTAAAAGTGAGAATCAACCAGTAAAATATTACTTGAGTAAAAGTCTAAAAGTGTTTGGTTTTAAATATACTTAAGTACATTTACATTTAAGTCATTTAGCAGACGCTCTTATCCAGAGCGACTTACAAATTGGTGCATTCACCTTATGACATCACAAGTAAAATTATTAATAGTTTCAAAATCCTTGTATTATGCAAACCAGACAGCACAATGTTATTTTACTTGACGGATAGCCAGGTGTACACTACAACACTGACATTTAGAGGCAGTAGGGATGACCAGGGATGTTCTCTTGATAAGTGTATGAATTGGACCAATTTCCTGTCAAAATATAACTAAGTACTTATTGGGATCAGGGAAAATTTAAAAAGTACATTATTTTCTTTAGGAATGTAGTGACATTAAAGTAAAAGTTGTCAAATTTCAATAGTAAAGTACAGATACCTCAAAAAACTACTTAAGTAGTACTTTAAAGTATTTTAGTTAAGTACTTTACACCACTGGCTTTTGATGATGTAAAAGAGGTGATCCCCTGGCTGATGAAGAAAGGAGGGAAATGAGGACAGGCGGGAGGGGGTAGAAGAAAAGCAGCAAGAACATCAAGGGTAGAAGATGAGAATATTGGGATGTTAGAGAGTTAGAGACAACTTCCTGGACAAAACGTTTCACTGTAATAGTGAAGGTGTAAACTTGGCAGTGGGAAACCTAAACATTATATTTGACCTCTCAGCTTCCCTATCAAATGCAAAAATGTCATACAGAAATCTGAAAAAAATGAATAACAATGGCAAAGGATTTTATGAAGAATGCAAAAACCTAAGAAAGAAATTGAGAAACCTATCCAACCAAAAACATAGAAACCCAGAAAACCTGAGTCTACACCTTCACTATGGTGAATCTAAGGAAAAAGAAGGAACAGTGAGTCAGAAATCAGCTCAATGTAATTGAAGAATCCATAGACTAACCACTTCTGGGAAAATTGGAAAACGCTAAACAAACAAAATCTATCCAAAATGGAGATGTATGGGTAAACCATTTCTCCAATCTTTTTGGCCCTATAACAAAGAACAAACAGCAAAAACATATACAGGATCAAATACAAATCTTAGAATCAACTATTAAAGACTACCAGAACCCACTGGATTCTCTGTTAAGGTTTTCTTCCGTCGAAGGAGAGGAGGACCAAAATACAGCGTGGTTATTTCAATTCATGTTTAATAAAAAGATAAACACGAACAATACAAACAATAAACTTACCGTGAAACCCTAAACAAGCCTTATTTTTTAAATATTTTTTTTATAAAAATAATTTATTATCTTCAATACCATTCATTCTTTTACAACTCATAATTTACATACATACACAAATAGTTTATTTAAAATACCATTAATTAAACTAAAACATAAACCCCAAACAAAACCTCAGGGGAGCATCTTCCCTCCCCGTTAGCCTATAAAATACCTCTCCCTATCTCCCCGTCCCTAATCTATCCTCTTACAAATCTAAATGACACCCAGCCCTAAACCCCCCTTCCATCTCTCCCGAGCAGCATGCTGCCCCCACTTCCTCTCCTCCCTCTTCATCCTCCCCCTCAAATCTCCTTCCACCCTCCTCACTATCCCTTCCACCCCCCAATCTTTCCCTGTCTTCACCATGTTCTGCCTTGCTTCCCACAGCCCCCGTTTAAAGAGACTCATGAGAAGCCAGAGCAGAAACCTGTCCCTATCCGTCCCTCTCGCTCTCCCTACACCCCTCTCTAACCTGGCCCACGTCAATACAATATCCCCCTTTACCAAACCTAACAACACCCGTGCCCATACTACTCCGGCAAAGGCACAGTCCCAAAAAACATGGCGCACAGTCTCCTCCCTGCCACAAGAGGATCTTAGACAGGTGGGGGATTGCACCAAATTATACCGGTACAAGATGGAACGTACCGGCAAACACTTATGAAGGCTCAACCAATTCAGGTCCTTGAGCCTGTTATCCAGACCCCGCGCCTGCACTCCCTCCCAGACCACTTCCGAGATGCCCACTACAGGCGCCGGACTCCCTGCCTTTCTGACCTCCTCGTACAGGTGCCTGTGATCTAAACCTACTCGGGCAACTTCAACCTCAGGGTGCGCACGCAGCCACTTGGCCGCATGACCAAAGTGCCACGGCAGCTGTTCCACCCGAGGACCCGTGTTAGACCACACCATTATGCTTCTCGCCTGATACGAGAAAAACACCCGCAGGAGGTAACCGGACGGGTGTATCACTGGCTGAGCAAGCTCCGTTAACAAGAAGGAAACAAAAATTGAGTCCAGCTTGAGGGGGAAATGTGGTACCCCCTACCTCCCTCCCGATGGGACAGATCATGCGTGCCCTGGCGACCCACTCGCACCTGCCACTCCACATAAACTGAAACACAAGCCTCACTAGAGGCCTCCTCAGACAAGCCGGCAATGGGTAGATGTATGCCAAATACAAAAGAGACGGCAACACATCCACCTTTAGGACCAGGACTTTGCCCATAAAAGACAAATACCTAGCTTTCCACATTGCTAGCTTCCTCTGTACCACTGCGATACGCATGTTCCAGTTTAGCGTCGCTGAGCCGGAGGTCTCAAAATGGACCCGAGAATCCTCAGGGCCCCCTCACAGAGAGATAACCCCCCAGGCACATCCGTTCTACCGCGCCATCTTCCGAAAAACTTGACAGAAGACTTTGCATGGTTCAGAACTGCTCCCGACGCTCGGGTGAAATCCCCAAAGATGGCAAGGGACCTTGTCAGGCACGAGTCCTTGCACAACAGCAAGGAAGTGTCGTCGGCGTACTGCGTCATCTTAACACGCAGCCCACCACTTCCAGGGATCAGCAAACCTTCCACCCCTGTGTCTGCCCTAATGGCAGCCCCCAGAGGCTCCATGTACAGAACGAAGAGGAGAGCCGAGAGTGGGCACCCCTGCCTGACCCCAGACGAGAGGTCAAAAACATCACCCAAGTGACTATTTACACTAACTCGGCACCCCGCTCCGACATATAATGTACGAATCCATCCTATAAACTTCTCCCCAAATCCTAATCGACCTAACACTCTGAATAAAAAGGATCTATTCACGCGATCGAAGGCTTTCGCCTGATCTAGCGCTGCTACCATTAAAGGCAGACCTCTATCTTCAACCCAAGCGATGGAGTCCCTGATTAACTGTAGGTTCCATCTAATAGAGCGGCCCTCTACCCCGCACGTCTGATCCTCATGGACGACGTAGGGAAGGGCTGTGCGCAACCGGTCTGCTAAAACCTTTGCAAGTAGCTTGTAATCTACACACAGCATGGTCAACGGCCGCCAGTTGCCAAGGTCTGTTACTTCCCCTTCTTATATAAAAGTGACAGCACACCAACAGCCATTGATCCCCCGGGACCCCGTCTCAAGGATGGCCTTCAAGACTTCGAGGACCACTGGTCCAAGTATACCCCAAAACTTGAGATAAAACTCAGCCGGCAGCCCATCTATCCCAGGCACCTTCCCTTTTCCCATCCTCCTAAGAGCGCTCTCAACCTCTTCTAGTGAGATCTGGGCCTCCATCACTTCTCTAATGTCCTCCGGCAACCGCCTGGACAAGTGTTCTAAAAACACATTTCCCTGCTCTACATCTATTTCCCTTTCCTTAAATAAACCTTGGAAATTATCAGTTGTCACCCTGACCATATCCTCTGGTTCTCTAACTATACTACCATTTTCTTCCCTAACACCATGCATTACCTTCCTACTCTGTCTTGCCCTAACCAACTTAAAGAACATAGCAGAACAAGTCTCATTATGTTCTAGAAAGCCACTATGCGCTCGCTCAAGGAAAGCTCGAGCCTTCCGCTCCTGCAACTCCCTGAGCTGCGCCTTTAGGGTTGCGGATCTCTCCCAGTCAAACGACCCGCCGAGGTTGCCTGCCTCGTATTCGAGTTCAATTAACCTCTGGATACGATCCACCTCCCTCCTCTCCTCCCTTTTTTTCCTCTTGCAATACCCTATTATAAAAGCCCTAATCCTCACCTTAACTAATTCCCACCACTCTAACACCCCCTCGCACATGGACCGGAGGCCCTCAAGCCTCCAAAAGAAACCATAAAACCCGTCAACAAAAGCCCGCTCCTCCAGCACATCCCGATCTAGCTTCCAGTACCCTCTACCAAAGAGGCAGACTGGCGACCCCACCTGCAGGAGCACCCCGTCGTGATCCGAAAAGAAAACAGGCAACAGCCGCCCAGACAACTTACCCAAAGACCTGGGTACAAAAATATAGTCGAGCCTCCGCTCAACCCCCCCTGGAGTTACGCCATGTAGGACCGTCCATTTTCGGAGTAGTGTGCAGACCACCATCTACCAGACCATGGCAAGCCATTAGCCTGGCAATGGCGCCCGCACTGCTATCCCCCCTCTTCCTAAATCTGTATTAAAATCCCCCCCTATCACTAATTTCCTATTTGTGACACACAGGGGCGTCAGACAGTCCACCATCTCCCTTCTGTCTGCCACCACCTGTGGCCCATACACCACCACTAATCTAAATTTACAATCCCTTATCGTGACATCCACCCCTATAACCCTCCCCTGCATTACCACGAAAGAATCCTCCACTTTTACCTCCCTGTGCCCACACAAAATCCCTACCCCCGATGAGTGCACCCCCCCCAACACCCCAAACCGACTCCCCCTTGTCCCACTCCCTCTTAAACCTAATAACATCCCCTCCATCCCTCAGGTGAACCTCCTGTAAAAAACAAAAATCAAACCCCACACCCTCCAAATAACTAAAAACCGCCCTCCTCTTAACAAAATCCCTTAAACCCCTTACATTTAAACTAACAAAAGTAAAATTAGACTCCATGAAAAATAAATACATGTAATACACTCAAATTCTAAACCCAGACAGAAAAAAACATAAAACAGGAGACTCACCCGATGCTCCCCTGCTCCATATCTACCGGTGAGAACACCATCCGTAATCCCGACATCCCCCTCTTCCTCCATCACACCCTCCCAGGATGCAGGAATAGTGTTTGGCTCCGGAGTGCCCTGCACCCTGGGTCTACCACCACAATCCTCCCCTCCCCAGTGTTGCAGCTGGTTTGGAAAAAAAAAATTGGGGAGGCTGAGTCCCCAAACAAAAACTCCCCACCTCCTCTTGTACCCAGTCCTGAGTCTTGTTATGTTTGTCCCCACCCAACAGAAGTTGAGGGCCTGGGGAAACCAGCAGCAACCCAGAGGTTTCTCCCGCCCCCATCACTCTCTTGGCCATCCCTTCCCCTCACTGTCGGCCAATCGCCCCCTCCTCTTCATACTCTTCTTTGGTGATGGCGGCAGTGAAGAGATACCACCCTCCCCCGCCAGCTCCTCCACCATACCCCTCATCTCTTCCACCATGGCACTTTCCCCCAGTCCACTTTCTCTTCCACCGTCTCCTTCTCCACCACTCCTCCCTCGCTTTCTTCTCTCTCATGCTCCTCCACTCGGTTGCCTTCTTCCGCCGCTTTTTCTGGTTCTCCTACTCCCGTGCCTAACGTTTCCTTCTCTCTTCCATCCGCCGCTTCTGGCTCCTCCTCCTTCCTTGTGGCCTTCCCCTCTGGACCTGAACTCTGGTCATGAGGCGTGCTTCCTTCCCCTCCTCTTCTTCCCCCATCCCCCGCTCCTGCTCCCCCCCCAGCCGCAGACGCATATGACCTCTGACGGGCCGGGCACCCCCTCCACAGGTGTGCTGACGAGCCACACCCATGGCACGTCTTAGGCTTGTCACAATCCCTCGCCTCGTGATCCTCAGATGCACAAAATCTGCATTTTCTTGCACTGCATGAGGCGAATATGTGACCATAGGCCATACAGCGTCTGCAAAATGGGGGCTGACGTGCATAATACAACGTCCCCTGTCAGCCCCTAGGAGAACATAGCAGGAGGATGGAGGTAGCCACCATGTCCCCTTGGGTCCTCTCTGAGGAGGGCCTGGAAGCCTCTCCTCCCATTCCAAAACCCAAGGGAGTCTTTGAGGTGCCTTGCTGAGGAGACGTTATCCATGTATCTCCCCAGAAAAGCCCTCACCTCTTCGTCCTTAACGTAAGGGTTGTAAATGTTCACAGTTACAACCCTAAAGTTATTCTTCGCCAGGCTTGTTATTTCGTAGTGGCACATCGGCCTCTCACCTCCCACTGCTCTTGCCCTTCTCAGGATATCATCGTGTTTTTCCTCTGTATATAGTGCAACGTCGTATGCTCCCTCCAACGAGTTGCCTTGGAAACAAAACACGTCCTTCACCGTCAGCTTTAGAATCCCCATCAATATTATCCTTCCAAAGGATTCCCGTCCTAAAGGCTCAAACTCCTTTTCCTTCCAAGTAAACCGAATCGTGTTGGCCAGCCCAATCCCAGGGACCGACCGTGTTGATGTATTTAGCACCATCTCTGCAAGGAGAATGGCGCTCGTTCTCTTCTCTTCCAAAACAATTGAAAAGAAAAAACCAAGTGACTGAGCCTATTTTTTTTTTTATAAAAATAGTTTATTATCTTCAATACCATTCATTCTTTACAACTCATAATTTACATACATACACAAATAATGGTATTTTAAATAAACTAATTAAACTAAAACATAAACCACAAACAAAACCTCAGGGGAGCATCTTCCCTCCCCGTTACCCTACAAAATACCTCTCCCTATCTCCCCGTCCCTAATCTATCCTCTTACAAATCTAAATGACACCCAGCCCTAAACCCCCCTTCCACCTCTCCCGAGCAGCATGCTGCCCCCACTTCCTCTCCTCCCTCTTCATCCTCCCCCTCAAATCTCCTTCCACCCTCCTCACTATCCCTTCCACCCCCAATCTTTCCCTGTCTTCACCATGTTCTGCCTTGCTTCCCACAGCCCCCGTTTAAAGAGACTTATGAGAAGCCAGAGCAGAAACCTGTCCCTATCCGTCCTCTCGCTCTCCCTACACCCCTCTCTAACCTGGCCCACGTCAATACAAAATCCCCTTTACCAAACCTAACAACACCCGTGCCCTAGCCCATACTACTCCGGCAAAGGCACAGTCCCAAAAGACATGGCGCACAGTCTCCTCCCTGCCACAAGAGGATCTTAGACAGGTGGGGGATTGCACCAAATTATACCGGTACAAGATGGAACGTACCGGCAAACACTTATGAAGGCTCAACCAATTCAGGTCCTTGAGCCTGTTATCCAGACCCCGTGCCTGCACTCCCTCCCAGACCACTTCCGAGATGCCCACTACAGGCGCCGGACTCCCTGCCCTTCTGACCTCCTCGTACAGGTGCCTGTGATCTAAACCTACTCGGGCAACTTCAACCTCAGGGTGCGCACGCAGCCACTTGGCCGCATGACCAAAGTGCCACGGCAGCTGTTCCGCCCGAGGACCCGTGTTAGACCACACCATTATGCTTCTCGCCTGATACGAGAAAAACACCCGTAGGAGGTAACCGGACGGGTGTATCACTGGCTGAGCAAGCTCCGTTAACAAGAAGGAAACAAAAATTGAGTCCAGCTTGAGGGGGAAATGTGGTACCCCCCTACCTCCCTCCCCGATGGGACAGATCATGCGTGCCCTGGCGACCCACTCGCACCTGCCACTCCACATAAACTGAAACACAAGCCTCACTAGAGGCCTCCTCAGACAAGCCGGCAATGGGTAGATGTATGCCAAATACAAAAGAGACGGCAACACATCCACCTTTAGGACCAGGACTTTGCCCATAAAAGACAAATACCTAGCTTTCCACATTGCTAGCTTCCTCTGTACCACTGCGATACGCATGTTCCAGTTTAGCGTCGCTGAGCCGGAGGTCTCAAAATGGACCCCGAGAATCCTCAGGGCCCCCTCACAGAGAGATAACCCCCCAGGCACATCCGTTCTACCGCGCCATCTTCCGAAAAACTTGACTGAAGACTTTGCATGGTTCAGAACTGCTCCCGACGCTTCGGGTGAAATCCCCAAAGATGGCAAGGGACCTTGTCAGGCACGAGTCCTTGCACAACAGCAAGGAAGTGTCGTCGGCGTACTGCGTCATCTTAACACGCAGCCCACCACTTCCAGGGATCAGCAAACCTTCCACCCCTGTGTCTGCCCTAATGGCAGCCCCCAGAGGCTCCATGTACAGAACGAAGAGGAGAGCCGAGAGTGGGCACCCTGCCTGACCCCAGACGAGAGGTCAAAAACATCACCCAAGTGACTATTTACACTAACTCGGCACCCCGCTCCGACATATAATGTACGAATCCATCCTATAAACTTCTCCCCAAATCCTAATCGACCTAACACTCTGAATAAAAGGATCTATTCACGCGATCGAAGGCTTTCGCCTGATCTAGCGCTGCTACCATTAAAGGCAGACCTCTATCTTCAACCCAAGCGATGGAGTCCCTGATTAACTGTAGGTTCCATCGAATAGAGCGGCCCTCTACCCCGCACGTCTGATCCTCATGAACGACGTAGGGAAGGGCTGTGCGCAACCGGTCTGCTAAAACCTTTGCAAGTAGCTTGTAATCTACACACAGCATGGTCAACGGCCGCCAGTTGCCAAGGTCTGTTACTTCCCCCTTCTTATATAAAAGTGACAGCACACCAACAGCCATTGATCCCCCGGGACCCCGTCTCAAGGATGGCCTTCAAGACTTCGAGGACCACTGGTCCAAGTATACCCCAAAACTTGAGATAAAACTCAGCCGGCAGCCCATCTATCCCAGGCACCTTCCCTTTTCCCCATCCTCCTAAGAGCGCTCTCAACCTCTTCTAGTGAGATCTGGGCCTCCATCACTTCTCTAATGTCCTCCGGCAACCGCCTGGACAAGTGTTCTAAAAACACATTTCCCTGCTCTACATCTATTTCCCTTTCCTTAAATAAACCTTGGAAATGATCAGTTGTCACCCTGACCATTTCCTCTAGTTCTCTAACTATACTACCATTTTCTTCCCTAACACCATGCATTACCTTCCTACTCTGTCTTGCCCTAACCAACTTAAAGAACATAGCAGAACAAGTCTCATTATGTTCTAGAAAGCCACTATGCGCTCGCTCAAGGAAAGCTCGAGCCTTCCGCTCCTGCAACTCCCTGAGCTGCGCCTTTAGGGTTGCGGATCTCTCCCAGTCAAACGACCCGCCGAGGTTGCCTGCCTCGTATTCGAGTTCAATTAACCTCTGGATACGATCCACCTCCCTCCTCTCCTCCCTTTTTTTCCTCTTGCAATACCCTATTATAAAAGCCCTAATCCTCACCTTAACTAATTCCCACCACTCTAACACCCCTCGCACATGGACCGGAGGCCCTCAAGCCTCCAAAAGAAACCATAAAACCCGTCAACAAAAGCCCGCTCCTCCAGCACATCCCGATCTAGCTTCCAGTACCCTCTACCAAAGAGGCAGACTGGCGACCCCACCTGCAGGAGCACCCCGTCGTGATCCGAAAAGAAAACAGGCAACAGCCGCCCAGACAACTTACCCAAAGACCTGGGTACAAAAATATAGTCGAGCCTCCGCTCAAACCCCTGGAGTTACGCCATGTAGGACCGTCCATTTTCGGAGTAGTGTGCAGACCACCATCTACCAGACCATGGCAAGCCATTAGCCTGGCAATGGCGCCCGCACTGCTATCCCCCTCTTCCTAAATCTGTATTAAAATCCCCCTATCACTAATTTCCTATTTGTGACACACAGGGGCGTCAGACAGTCCACCATCTCCCTTCTGTCTGCCACCACCTGTGGCCCATACACCACCACTAATCTAAATTTACAATCCCTTATCGTGACATCCACCCCTATAACCCTCCCCTGCATTACCACGAAAGAATCCTCCACTTTTACCTCCATGTGCCCACACAAAATCCCTACCCCGATGAGTGCACCCCCAACACCCCAAACCGACTCCCCCTTGTCCCACTCCCTCTTAAACCTAATAACATCCCCTCCATCCCTCAGGTGAACCTCCTGTAAAAAACAAAAATCAAACCCCACACCCTCCAAATAACTAAAAACCGCCCTCCTCTTAACAAAATCCCTTAAACCCCTTACATTTAAACTAACAAAAGTAAAATTAGACTCCATGAAAAATAAATACATGTAATACACTCAAATTCTAAACCCAGACAGAAAAAAACATAAAACAGGAGACTCACCCGATGCTCCCCTGCTCCATATCTACCGGTGAGAACACCATCCGTAATCCCGACATCCCCCCCTCTTCCTCCATCACACCCTCCCAGGATGCAGGAATAGTGTTTGGCTCCGGAGTGCCCTGCACCCTGGGTCTACCACCACAATCCTCCCCCTCCCCAGTGTTGCAGCTGGTTTGGAAAAAAATTGGGGAGGCTGAGTCCCCAAACAAAAAACTCCCCACCTCCTCTTGTACCCAGTCCTGAGTCTTGTTATGTTTGTCCCCACCCAACAGAAGTTGAGGGCCTGGGGAAACCAGCAGCAACCCAGAGGTTTCTCCCGCCCCCATCACTCTCTTGGCCATCCCTTCCCCCTCACTGTCGGCCAATCGCCCCCTCCTCTTCATACTCTTCTTTGGTGATGGCGGCAGTGAAGAGATACCACCCTCCCCCCCGCCAGCTCCTCCACCATACCCCTCATCTCTTCCACCATGGCACTTTCCCCCCAGTCCACTTTCTCTTCCACCGTCTCCTTCTCCACCACTCCTCCCTCGCTTTCTTCTCTCTCATGCTCCTCCACTCGGTTGCCTTCTTCCGCCGCTTTTTCTGGTTCTCCTACTCCCGTGCCTAACGTTTCCTTCTCTCTTCCATCCGCCGCTTCTGGCTCCTCCTCCTTCCTTGTGGCCTTCCCCTCTGGACCTGAACTCTGGTCATGAGGCGTGCTTCCTTCCCCTCCTCTTCTTCCCCCATCCCCCGCTCCTGCTCCCCCCAGCCGCAGACGCATATGACCTCTGACGGGCCGGGCACCCCTCCACAGGTGTGCTGACGAGCCACACCCATGGCACGTCTTAGGCTTGTCACAATCCCTCGCCTCGTGATCCTCAGATGCACAAAATCTGCATTTTCTTGCACTGCATGAGGCGAATATGTGACCATAGGCCATACAGCGTCTGCAAAATGGGGCTGATGTGCATAATACAACGTCCCCCTGTCAGCCCCTAGGGAGAACATAGCAGGAGGATGGAGGTAGCCACCATGTCCCCTTGGGTCCTCTCTGAGGAGGGCCTGGAAGCCTCTCCTCCCATTCCAAAACCCAAGGGAGTCTTTGAGGTGCCTTGCTGAGGAGACGTTATCCATGTATCTCCCCAGAAAAGCCCTCACCTCTTCGTCCTTAACGTAAGGGTTGTAAATGTTCACAGTTACAACCCTAAAGTTATTCTTCGCCAGGCTTGTTATTTCGTAGTGGCACATCGGCCTCTCACCTCCCACTGCTCTTGCCCTTCTCAGGATATCATCGTGTTTTTCCTCTGTATATAGTGCAACGTCGTATGCTCCCTCCAACGAGTTGCCTTGGAAACAAAACACGTCCTTCACCGTCAGCTTTAGAATCCCCATCAATATTATCCTTCCAAAGGATTCCCGTCCTAAAGGCTCAAACTCCTTTTCCTTCCAAGCAAACCGAATCGTGTTGGCCAGCCCAATCCCAGGGACCGACCGTGTTGATGTATTTAGCACCATCTCCGCAAGGAGAATGGCGCTCGTTCTCTTCTCTTCCAAAACAAGTGAAAAGAAAAAACCAAGTGACTGAGCCTATTTTTTTTTTTTTATAAAAATAGTTTATTATCTTCAATACCATTCATTCTTTACAACTCATAATTTACATACATACACAAATAATGGTATTTTAAATAAACTAATTAAACTAAAACATAAACCACAAACAAAACCTCAGGGGAGCATCTTCCTCCCCGTTACCCTACAAAATACCTCTCCCTATCTCCCCGTCCCTAATCTATCCTCTTACAAATCTAAATGACACCCAGCCCTAAACCCCCTTCCACCTCTCCCGAGCAGCATGCTGCCCCCACTTCCTCTCCTCCCTCTTCATCCTCCCCCTCAAATCTCCTTCCACCCTCCTCACTATCCCTTCCACCCCCCAATCTTTCCCTGTCTTCACCATGTTCTGCCTTGCTTCCCACAGCCCCCGTTTAAAGAGACTTATGAGAAGCCAGAGCAGAAACCTGTCCCTATCCGTCCCTCTCGCTCTCCCTACACCCCTCTCTAACCTGGCCCACGTCAATACAAAATCCCCCTTTACCAAACCTAACAACACCCGTGCCCTAGCCCATACTACTCCGGCAAAGGCACAGTCCCAAAAGACATGGCGCACAGTCTCCTCCCTGCCACAAGAGGATCTTAGACAGGTGGGGGATTGCACCAAATTATACCGGTACAAGATGGAACGTACCGGCAAACACTTATGAAGGCTCAACCAATTCAGGTCCTTGAGCCTGTTATCCAGACCCCGTGCCTGCACTCCCTCCCAGACCACTTCCGAGATGCCCACTACAGGCGCCGGACTCCCTGCCCTTCTGACCTCCTCGTACAGGTGCCTGTGATCTAAACCTACTCGGGCAACTTCAACCTCAGGGTGCGCACGCAGCCACTTGGCCGCATGACCAAAGTGCCACGGCAGCTGTTCCGCCCGAGGACCCGTGTTAGACCACACCATTATGCTTCTCGCCTGATACGAGAAAAACACCCGTAGGAGGTAACCGGACGGGTGTATCACTGGCTGAGCAAGCTCCGTTAACAAGAAGGAAACAAAAATTGAGTCCAGCTTGAGGGGAAATGTGGTACCCCCTACCTCCCTCCCCGATGGGACAGATCATGCGTGCCCTGGCGACCCACTCGCACCTGCCACTCCACATAAACTGAAACACAAGCCTCACTAGAGGCCTCCTCAGACAAGCCGGCAATGGGTAGATGTATGCCAAATACAAAAGAGACGGCAACACATCCACCTTTAGGACCAGGACTTTGCCCATAAAAGACAAATACCTAGCTTTCCACATTGCTAGCTTCCTCTGTACCACTGCGATACGCATGTTCCAGTTTAGCGTCGCTGAGCCGGAGGTCTCAAAATGGACCCCGAGAATCCTCAGGGCCCCCTCACAGAGAGATAACCCCCCAGGCACATCCGTTCTACCGCGCCATCTTCCGAAAAACTTGACTGAAGACTTTGCATGGTTCAGAACTGCTCCCGACGCTCGGGTGAAATCCCCAAAGATGGCAAGGGACCTTGTCAGGCACGAGTCCTTGCACAACAGCAAGGAAGTGTCGTCGGCGTACTGCGTCATCTTAACACGCAGCCCACCACTTCCAGGGATCAGCAAACCTTCCACCCCTGTGTCTGCCCTAATGGCAGCCCCCAGAGGCTCCATGTACAGAACGAAGAGGAGAGCCGAGAGTGGGCACCCTGCCTGACCCCAGACGAGAGGTCAAAAACATCACCCAAGTGACTATTTACACTAACTCGGCACCCCGCTCCGACATATAATGTACGAATCCATCCTATAAACTTCTCCCCAAATCCTAATCGACCTAACACTCTGAATAAAAAGGATCTATTCACGCGATCGAAGGCTTTCGCCTGATCTAGCGCTGCTACCATTAAAGGCAGACCTCTATCTTCAACCCAAGCGATGGAGTCCCTGATTAACTGTAGGTTCCATCGAATAGAGCGGCCCTCTACCCCGCACGTCTGATCCTCATGAACGACGTAGGGAAGGGCTGTGCGCAACCGGTCTGCTAAAACCTTTGCAAGTAGCTTGTAATCTACACACAGCATGGTCAACGGCCGCCAGTTGCCAAGGTCTGTTACTTCCCCCTTCTTATATAAAAGTGACAGCACACCAACAGCCATTGATCCCCCCGGGACCCCCGTCTCAAGGATGGCCTTCAAGACTTCGAGGACCACTGGTCCAAGTATACCCCAAAACTTGAGATAAAACTCAGCCGGCAGCCCATCTATCCCAGGCACCTTCCCTTTTCCCCATCCTCCTAAGAGCGCTCTCAACCTCTTCTAGTGAGATCTGGGCCTCCATCACTTCTCTAATGTCCTCCGGCAACCGCCTGGACAAGTGTTCTAAAAACACATTTCCCTGCTCTACATCTATTTCCCTTTCCTTAAATAAACCTTGGAAATGATCAGTTGTCACCCTGACCATTTCCTCTAGTTCTCTAACTATACTACCATTTTCTTCCCTAACACCATGCATTACCTTCCTACTCTGTCTTGCCCTAACCAACTTAAAGAACATAGCAGAACAAGTCTCATTATGTTCTAGAAAGCCACTATGCGCTCGCTCAAGGAAAGCTCGAGCCTTCCGCTCCTGCAACTCCCTGAGCTGCGCCTTTAGGGTTGCGGATCTCTCCCAGTCAAACGACCCGCCGAGGTTGCCTGCCTCGTATTCGAGTTCAATTAACCTCTGGATACGATCCACCTCCCTCCTCTCCTCCCTTTTTTTCCTCTTGCAATACCCTATTATAAAAGCCCTAATCCTCACCTTAACTAATTCCCACCACTCTAACACCCCCTCGCACATGGACCGGAGGCCCTCAAGCCTCAAAAGAAACCATAAAACCCGTCAACAAAAGCCTGCTCCTCCAGCACATCCCGATCTAGCTTCCAGTACCCTCTACCAAAGAGGCAGACTGGCGACCCCACCTGCAGGAGCACCCCGTCGTGATCCGAAAAGAAAACAGGCAACAGCCGCCCAGACAACTTACCCAAAGACCTGGGTACAAAAATATAGTCGAGCCTCCGCTCAACCCCCCTGGAGTTACGCCATGTAGGACCGTCCATTTTCGGAGTAGTGTGCAGACCACCATCTACCAGACCATGGCAAGCCATTAGCCTGGCAATGGCGCCCGCACTGCTATCCCCTCCTCTTCCTAAATCTGTATTAAAATCCCCCCTATCACTAATTTCCTATTTGTGACACACAGGGGCGTCAGACAGTCCACCATCTCCCTTCTGTCTGCCACCACCTGTGGCCCATACACCACCACTAATCTAAATTTACAATCCCTTATCGTGACATCCACCCCTATAACCCGCCCCTGCATTACCACGAAAGAATCCTCCACTTTTACCTCCCTGTGCCCACACAAAATCCCTACCCCCGATGAGTGCACCCCCCCAACACCCCAAACCGACTCCCCCTTGTCCCACTCCCTCTTAAACCTAATAACATCCCCTCCATCCCTCAGGTGAACCTCCTGTAAAAAACAAAATCAAACCCCACACCCTCCAAATAACTAAAAACCGCCCTCCTCTTAACAAAATCCCTTAAACCCCTTACATTTAAACTAACAAAAGTAAAATTAGACTCCATGAAAAATAAATACATGTAATACACTCAAATTCTAAACCCAGACAGAAAAAAACATAAAACAGGAGACTCACCCGATGCTCCCCTGCTCCATATCTACCGGTGAGAACACCATCCGTAATCCCGACATCCCCCTCTTCCTCCATCACACCCTCCCAGGATGCAGGAATAGTGTTTGGCTCCGGAGTGCCCTGCACCCTGGGTCTACCCCCACAATCCTCCCCCTCCCCAGTGTTGCAGCTGGTTTGGAAAAAAATTGGGGAGGCTGAGTCCCCAAACAAAAAACTCCCCACCTCCTCTTGTACCCAGTCCTGAGTCTTGTTATGTGTGTCCCCACCCAACAGAAGTTGAGGGCCTGGGGAAACCAGCAGCAACCCAGAGGTTTCTCCCGCCCCCATCACTCTCTTGGCCATCCCTTCCCCCTCACTGTCGGCCAATCGCCCCCTCCTCTTCATACTCTTCTTTGGTGATGGCGGCAGTGAAGAGATACCACCCTCCCCCTGCCAGCTCCTCCACCATACCCCTCATCTCTTCCACCATGGCACTTTCCCCCAGTCCACTTTCTCTTCCACCGTCTCCTTCTCCACCACTCCTCCTCGCTTTCTTCTCTCTCATGCCCCTCCACTCGGTTGCCTTCTTCCGCCGCTTTTTCTGGTTCTCCTACTCCAGTGCCTTCCGTTTCCTTCTCTCTTCCATCCGCCGCTTCTGGCTCCTCCTCCTTCCTTGTGGCCTTCCCCTCTGGACCTGATCTCTGGTCATGAGGCGTGCTTCCTTCCCCTCCTCTTCTTCCCCATCCCCCGCTCCTGCTCCCCCCAGCAGCAGACGCATATGACCTCTGACGGGCCGGGCACCCCTCCACAGGTGTGCTGACGAGCCACACCCATGGCACGTCTTAGGCTTGTCACAATCCCTCGCCTCGTGATCCTCAGATGCACAAAATCTGCATTTTCTTGCACTGCATGAGGCGAAAATGTGACCATAGGCCATACAGCGTCTGCAAAATGGGGGCTGACGTGCATAATACAACGTCCCCCTGTCAGCCCCTAGGAGAACATAGCAGGAGGATGGAGGTAGCCACCATGTCCCCTTGGGTCCTCTCTGAGGAGGGCCTGGAAGCCTCTCCTCCCATTCCAAAACCCAAGGGAGTCTTTGAGGTGCCTTGCTGAGGAGACGTTATCCATGTATCTCCCCAGAAAAGCCCTCACCTCTTCGTCCTTAACGTAAGGGTTGTAAATGTTTACAGTTACAACCCTAAAGTTATTCTTCGCCAGGCTTGTTATTTCGTAGTGGCACATCGGCCTCTCACCTCCCACTGCTCTTGCCCTTCTCAGGATATCATCGTGTTTTTCCTCTGTATATAGTGCAACGTCGTATGCTCCCTCCAACGAGTTGCCTTGGAAACAAAACACGTCCTTCACCGTCAGCTTTAGAATCCCCATCAATATTATCCTTCCAAAGGATTCCCGTCCTAAAGGCTCAAACTCCTTTTCCTTCCAAGCAAACCGAATCGTGTTGGCCAGCCCAATCCCAGGGACCGACCGTGTTGATGTATTTAGCACCATCTCCGCAAGGAGAATGGCGCTCGTTCTCTTCTCTTCCAAAACAATTGAAAAGAAAAAACCAAGTGACTGAGCCTATCTTGTGACAACAAACACAGAGACAGGAACAATCACCCTTGAAACACTCAAAGAATATGGCTGCCTAAATATGGTTCCCAATCAGAGACAACGATAAACACCTGCCTCTGATTGAGAACCACTTCAGGCAACCATAGACTTTTCTAGATAACCCCACTACACCACAATCCCAATACCTACAAAAAACCCAAGACAAAACACACCACATAATTAACCCATGTCACACCCTGGCCTGACCAAAATAATAAAGAAAACACAAAATACTAAGACCAGGGCGTGACATTCTCCAATTACATTGAATGAACTACAGGACAAAATACAAACCCTCCAACCCAAAAAGGCCTGTGATGTTGACGGTATCCTCAATGAAATTATAAAATATACAGACAACAAATTCCAAATGGCTATACTTAAACTCATTCACATCCTCCTCAGCTCTGGCATCTTCTTCCATATTTGGAACCAAGGACTGATCACACCAATTCACAAAAGTGGAGACAAATTTGACCCCAATAACTACCAATGGGACATGCGTCAACAGCAACTTTGGGAAAATCCTCTGCATTATCATTAACAGCACATTGCCTCAGTTAAAAAAATGTGCGGAGCAAATGTCAAATTGGCTTTTTACCAAATTACCGTACGACAGACCACATATTCACCCCGCACATCCTAATTGACAAACAAACAAAGCATAACAAAGACAAAGTCTTCTCATGCTTTGTTGGTTTCAAAAAACCCTTTGACTAAATTTGGCATGAGGGTCTGCTATACAAATGGATGGAAAGTGGTGTTGGGGGGAAAACGTTTGGCATTATAAAATCCATGTACACAAACAACAAGTGTGCGGTTAAAATTTGCAAAAAAACACATATTTCTTTCCAAAGGGCCTTGGGGTGAGACAGGGATGCAGCTTATGCCTCACACTCTTCAACATATACAGTTGAAGTCAGAAGTTTACATACACCTTAGCCAAGTACATTTAAACTCAGTTTATCACAATTCCTGATACTTAATCCTAGTAAAAATTCCCTGTCTTAGGTCAATTAGGATCACCACTTTATTTTAAGAATGTGAAATGTCAGAATAATAGTACAGAGAAATATTTATTTCAGCTTTTATTTATTTAATCACATTCCCAGTGGGTCAGAAGATTACCTACACTCAATTAGTAATTTGGTAGCATTGCCTTTAAATTGTTTAACTTGGGTCAAACGTTTCGGGTAGCGAACCACAAGCTTCCCACAATAAGTTGGGTGAATTTTGGCCCATTCCTCCTAACTGAACTGGTGTAACTGAGTCAGGTTTGTAGGCCTCCTTGCTCGCACATGCTTTTTCAGTTCTGACCACAAATGTTCTATAGGATTGAGGTCAGGGATTTGTGGATGGCCACTCCAATACCTTGACTTTGTTGTCCTTAAGCCATTTTGCCACAACCTTGGAAGTATGCTCGGGGTCATTGTCCATTTGGAAGACCCATTTGCGACCAAGCTTTAACTGCCTGACTGATGTCTTGAGGTGTTGCTTCAATATATCCACGTAATTTCCTTCCTCATGATGCCATCTATTTTGTGAAGAGCAAAGCACCCCCACAACATGATGCTGCCACCTCCGTGCTTCACGGTTGGGATGGTGTTCTTTGGCTTTTTCCTCCAAACATAACGATGGTCATTATGGCCAAACAGTTCTATTGATTTGCACTTTTTGCACCAAAGTACGTTCATCTCTAGGAAACAGAATGCGTCTCCTTCCTGAGCGGTATTACGGCTGCATGGTCCCATGGTGTTTATATTTGCGTACAATTGTTTGTACAGATGAATGTGGTGCCTTCAGGTGTTTGGAAATTGCTCCCAATAATGAACCAGACTTATGGAGGTCTACAATTCGTTTTCTGAGGTCTTGGCTGATTTCTTTTGATTTTCCCATGATGTCAAGCAAAGAGGCACTGAGTTTGAAGGTAGGCCTTTGAAGGTAGGCCTACAGGTGCACCTCCAATTGACTCAAATGATGTCAACTAGCCTATCAGATGCTTCTAAAGCCATGACATCATGTTCTGGAATTTCCCGAGCTGTTTAAAGGCACGGTCAACTTAGTGTATTTAAACTTCTGACCCACTGGAATTGTGATATAGTGCATTATAAGTTAAATAATCTGTCTGTAAACAATTGTTGGGCAAATTACTTGTGTCCTGGACAAAGTAGATATCCTAACCGACTTGCCAAAACTATAGTTTGTTGAACAAGACATTTGTGGAGTGGTTGAAATGACGACAACTTAAGTGCATGTAAACTTCCGACTTCAACTGTATATCAATGAAATGGCGAGTGCACTAGAACAGTCGGCAGCACCCGGCATCACCCTACTAGAATCTGAAGTCAAATGTCTGCTGTTTGCTGATGATCTGGTGCTTCTATCACCAACCAAGGAGGCCTACAGCAGCACCTAGATTTTATGCACATATTCTGTCAGACCTGGGCCATGACAGTAAATCTCAGTGAGACAAAAATAACGGTGTTCCAAAAAAGGTAAAGTCGGCCAGGACCACAAATACAAATTCCATCTCGACACCATGGCCATAGAGCACACAAAAAACTATTCATACCTCGGCCTAAACATCAGAGCCACAGGTAACTTCCACAAAGCTGTGAGCCAGCTAAGAGACAAGGCAAGAATGGCCTTCTATGCCTTCAAAATGAACATCATATTTGACATACCAATGAGGATCTGGCTAAAAATACTGGAATCAGTTAGGGAACCCATTGCCCTTTATGGTTGTGAGTTCTGGGGTCCGCTCACCAACCAAGAACTCACAAAATGAGACAAACATCAAATTGAGACTCTGCATGCAGAATTCTGCAAAAAATATCCTCAGTGTACAACGTAAAACACCAAATAATGCATGCAGAGCACAATTAGGCCGAAACCCGCTAAATATCAAAATCCAGAAAAGAGACGTTCAATTCTACAACCACCTAAAAGGAAGTGATTCCCAAAACCTTCCATAACAAAGCCATCACCTACAGAGAGATTAACCTGGAGAAGAGTCCCCTAAGCAAGCTGGTCCTGGGGCTCTGTTCACAAACTGAAACAGACCCCACAGAGCTCCAGGACAACAACACAATTAGACCCAACCAAGTCATGAGAAAACAAAAAGATAATTACTTGACACATTAGAAAGAATTAACAAAAAACAGAGCAAATTAGAATGCTCTTTGGCCCTAAACAGAGTGACTGACCCAAACTTAAGGACATAGCTTTGACTATGTACAGACTCAGTGAGCATTGCCTTGCTATTGAGACACTATGTTTCATCAACATGTTAATGAGATAAGGTATGACCATAGAGAATGATAGATGCGTCTTGTGCTCAAAAGCCAGTTTTATCATGGGCAGAGCCATTTTGAAGTGGTCAACTGGGTGGGACTTCCTATCGGTTAAGGAAGGATTACATAATTCCATCCAGGTTATTAGGAGGGATTAGCCAATGAATTACATTCGTGAGCAAACATTCCATAACTGCAGGTGGCAGTAAATCACCTACCTGGTCTTTATACCTGTTTAAAAACACACTCCAGGTGTCAGTGTGCACCTTTTCAGATTGTTCACCAACTCTTAGTAGTAGTAAAATAAGAAAATGGACAACTTCAAAATGGAGATGGCCTCAATGGTGCTGCCTGTGTGCTCACAGATGCCATAATGGGATAGCTATTGTTCTCTATGGGTGTGACTGTTATTTCAATGTTTCTCCCAATAGGGGTCATAGTTGACCCTGTATTTGACCTTGCCTTGGGGAACGCATGTGTTTTTGTGTCAACTCCCACTTTACCTCTATAGTCTGGTCTCCTTCACCACCAGCAGTTACCATACCCAGTAAGCTAGGTGGTTGCTACTTAAAGTCCCCAGGACATTCACAGTATTGGGCAAGACTGCCTTTTCTTCTTGTGCATCAGATGCATGGAATAGTCTACAATCCATGCTTCGTCTATATATGTTAGTGCCACTGAATGAATTTAAAATATTGATGGGAGACTGTTACAGAGGAGTGGAAATGCTTTTCGTAGGATGGATCATGTTGTTATATTGGTGTATGTTTTAATTCTGTAATGTATTGATTGTTGCTGCCTTCTTGGACAGGTCTCCCTTGAAAAAGAGACGCTGGGTCTCAATGGACTTGTCCTGGTTAAATAAAGGTTAAATATATATATATATCCTGCAACCTTGACCCTACCGATAATTAATCACCTACCAGTAGACACAACATATCACCATCAGGCAGAACTATCTAGAGGCGATTGTTTCTTTTGGAGGCAATTTTTAACAGAAGCTGGTGGGAGGAGCTATAGGAGGATGGGTTCATTGTAATGGCTGGTGTGGAATGAATGGAATGGTATCAAAAACGTTTGACTCTGTTCCATTAATTCCATTCCATTAAGATGAGCTCCTCCCATCAGCCTCCTCTGCTATATAATGACCTGAAACATGTTTTAGGTAATGGCATCATAATGTATATGTATTGTGTTGTGTGTCTACACACTGTGTCTTTATTTGATGTTCAGGGCACCCCACAGCTTCCTCTGCTTTATAATGACCTGAAACATGTTTTAGGTAATGGCATCATAATGTATATGTATTGTGTTGTGTGTCTACACACTGTGTCTTTATTTGATGTTCAGGGCACCCCACAGCTTCCTCTGCTGGGATCTCTTGAATGGGACAATATTTACTGGGAATTTATAATTATGCCCACCTGTGAGGTAAAGTTGTTGTGATATTGATTGCCATTGCCTTGGATGCTGAAGAAGGGCTCATACCCAAAACATTTGTGCGGAAATTAAATGTCAATTTAAATGTATTTACAGGAGTGCTGTCCTATTTCTGTTCTTCTAATGACCTGCAGACTGACCCCTCTACGTCTTTTCGTGTGTTTTCACAGACTTGATCTGTTTGCAGATATTTTTTTATTTGTTTATACAGGTTAGTCTCATTGAGATAAAATCTCATTTTCAAGAGAGACCTGGTCCAACCAAGACAGCAGCAGGTTGGATATAGAATTATACTGTTTCTACTCCATTCTACTATACTATTATTGTAACAGTAGAGCTGACCATTAGAATTAAATGGTTGGTTAGAAGAACATCATTGTCAAATCAACTTTTCGGCCAAAAGATAAGGGGTGGATAGACGATGTAGGCTACCTTTTAGTGAGCATCAGTATTTTTAAGTGGTATATTGTCCGCGACTAGCCTCCTA
This sequence comes from Oncorhynchus nerka, assembly GCF_034236695.1. NCBI lineage: Eukaryota > Metazoa > Chordata > Actinopteri > Salmoniformes > Salmonidae > Oncorhynchus > Oncorhynchus nerka. Next base: position 24,546,058 of record NC_088406.1, on the reverse strand, counting down.
CGAACAATACGGATCTCGTAACCTTACATTCTGTACGAGGCTAATCCGTGACAGCACCGATCTGACAAAAAAAGAACAAATGTTATTTCATTTGCTCTGTTCTTTCACATCAGGGTAGGTGAGGGATGGGAAACAATGAAACAAAGGGATTTAAGATAGGATTCATTTTGAAGTCCTTTGAATGCCCACTCTGGAGTTAGACATTTCCTATGTGGCTGTATGGCGCATAGAAATATACTGAACAACAATATAAATGCTACATGCAACAATTTAAAAGATTTTACTGAGTTACAGTGTATAAGGAAATCAGTCCAATTGAAATAAATTTATTAGGTCCCAATCTATGGATTTCACATGACTGGGCAATGGCGTAGCCATGGGTTGGCCTGGGAGGGCATAGGTCCACTGGGGAACCAGGCCCAACCAATCAGAATGAATTTTCCCCCAAAAAGGGCTTTATTACAGACAGAAATACTTCTGAGTCATACTTAAATACACAGGAGGTTGGTGGCACGTTAATTGGGGAGGACGGGCTCGTGGTAATGAGTGGAATAGCATCCAATACTGTACATCAAACACATGGTTTCCATCTGTTTGATGTCATTCCATTCGCTCCGTTACAGACATTAATATGAGCCGTCCTCCGCTAAGCAGCCTCCACAGCTTAAATACCTTATATCTAAGTACTGAGGTCACTGAGTGTCTATTGATCATACCATATCGCTTCTTGAAAATGAAACAATGTCTGATAACACTAGGCCTGTTTCACTGAACCACTTCATGCATATCATGTTGGTGATCTCATTGCTGGTTATAGTATAAAATATGCAAATTCTTGATTTATTTCTTACTGTTTTTATCGTGTGATTTGAACAGCCCATCCATTTGACCCGGAAGGACCCCTAACTAAGGAGCATCCCTGCAGTCCCGTGGCTTTCAGATGGCCCCTCGTGGCCCCTTCCTGTGTCCTGGGGCCAGGGTACAGAGTGCAGCAAGCAGGTCTCTGATTATTGATGATTGAATTAGGCATTGGTTCAGTGGAGGATCCCAGGCTGTCCTGGGCTGGCCTGTCTGTCTCAAATTCCTGGGTTTGTCCCTACAGTAATATCTGAAGGTATGACAGTCACATGAGCCAGGCTGCCTGCTAAACGTGCCTCGACTTAAAGAGGCCTCTTCCACAGGCCCATACGGCAATAAGAGTCATGGGATGGGGAGGGTGTGTGTGATTGGAAGTAGTGTGTGTGTGTGTTTCTTATATAGGCCTAGTCGGTATCTAACAATTGTTTTAATTGAGAATATATCTGCATCATGACACAGATGTTTAGTTTTATGACTGCTGTCACACTGTTTGTTATATGCACTGCAAAAAATGTTGATCTTTTGGATTTGGATTTATTATGGATCCCAATTCATTCCTGCCAAGGCAGCAGCTACTCTTCCTGGGGTCCAAAGCACCCACATTACATATAAAACAACATATAAAACAGTGAACTATGTTTGTACTGAATGAGCTAAAGATAAAACAGTACATCATATAACATCCCTACACCACCACGTGTCCACAACACAAAATGTTCAATACCACCATACAACAATATCACAATGTGTCTGTACTTTTGTGTGTGTCTTTTCACAGTCCCTGTTGTTCAATAAGATGTATTTTTACCTGCTTTTTAAATCTGATTCTACTGCTTGCATCAGTTACCTGATGTGGAATAGAGTTCCATGTAGTCATGGCTCTATGTAGTACTGTGCGCCTCCCATAGTCTGTTCTGGACTTGGGGACTTTGAAGAGAACTCTGGTCGCATGTCTTGTGGGGTATGGATTGGTGTCCGAGCTGTGTGCTAGTATTTTTAACAGACAGCTCATTACATTCACCTCTTACAAAAACAACTAACTATGAAGTCAATCTCTCTTCCACTGTGAGCCATGAGAGATTGACATGCATGTCATTAACATTAGCTCTCCATGTACTTTTAAGGGCCAGCCGTGCTGCCCTGTTCTGAGCCAACTGCTATTTTCCTAAGTCCCTCTTTGTGTCACCTGACCACCCTACTGAACAGTAGTCTAGGTGTGACAAAACCAGGGCCTGTAGGACCTACCTTGTTGATAGTGTTGTAAAGAAGGTAGAACAGCGTTTTATTATGGACAGCTGCCCTGGGGAACTTCTGATTCTACCTGGATTATGTTGGAGAGGCTTCCATTAAAGAACACCCTCTGTGTTCTGTTAGACAAGTAACTCTTTATCCACATTATAGCAGGGGGTGTAAATACATAACACACGTTTTTCCAGCAGCAGACTATGATCGATAATGTCAAAAGCCAGACTGAAGTCTAACAAGACACAATCATTTGATCATCTATTTCTCTCAGCCAATCATCAGTCATGTGTGTAAGTGCTGTGCTTGTTGAGTGTCCTTCCCTATAAACATGCTGAAATTCTGTTGTCAATTTGTTTACTGTGAAATAGCATTGTTTCTGGTCAATCACAATTTTTCCAGAAGTTTACTAAGGGTTGGTAACAGGCTGATAGTAAAGGAGGCTTTACTATTCATGGGTAGCGGAATGACTTTAGCTTCCCTCCAGGCCTGAGGGCAGACACTTTCTAGTAGGCTTTAATTGAAGATGTGGCAAATAGGAGTGGCAATATCGTCCGCTATTATCCTCAGTAATTTTCCATCCAGATTGTCAGACCCCGGTGGCTTGTCATTGTTGATAGGCAACAATAATTTTTTCACCTCATCCACGCTGACTTTACAGAATTCAAAAGTACAATTCTTGTCTTTCATAATTTGGTCAGATATACTTAGATGTGTAGTGTCAGCGTTTGTTGCTGGCATGTTATCCCTACGTTTGCTTATCTTGCCAATGAAAAACTCAAAGTAATTGGGTTTTGTGTCACATCCTGACCATAGAGAGTCCTTATTTTCTATGGTGGAGTAGGTCAGGGCGTGACTGGGGGGTTAGTCTAGTTTATTATTTTTATGTGGGGTTCTAGTTTTGTTTTCTATGTTGGTGATTTTGTATGATTCCCAATTAGAGGCAGCTGGTAATCGTTGTCTCTAATTGGGGATCATACTTAAGTAGTGTTTGTGGGATATTGTATTTTGAGTAAGTGTATGTAGCACCTCTGTAGTCACGGTTCATTGTTCGTTTATTGTTTTTTGTTAAGTTTTACCCAATAATAAATGATGTGGAATTCAACATTTGCCTTGGTCCGTTTCTACAAACGATCGTGACAGAATATCCCACCACAACAGGACCAAGCAGCGTGCCCAGGAGGAGAGTGTATCCTGGACTTGGGAGGAGATTCTGAACGGAAGGGATCGTGGACTTGGGAAGAAATCCTGGCAAGACAGGATCGCCAACCTTGGCGGGAGGCGCAAGGAGAGAAGGGAGAACAGCGACAACGCCGGGGTTCGTGGCCACAAGGAAAGCCCAAAAGACAGCCCGAAAATGTTTTTGGGGGGGAAACACAGGGTGGTCAGGATGTGAACCAGTGACAACATGGGAGGAGGTAGAGAGGTGGTCGGTTGACCCAGGGAAAGTACCAGAGCCCGCCTGGGAGTCAATGGAACAGTGCGAGGAGGCATACCGGAGAATGGAGTTGGTGATGAGTATGCGGCAACGCAGGCGTTTGGAGGAGTGTGTCAACCTGTGCTGGTCCCACGCATCAATCCTCCAGTGCGCCTCCCCAGTCCAGTACGTCCTGTGCCTGCTCTTCGCACTCGCCCAGATGTACGCCTCCACAGCCCAGTACGTCCTGTGCTAGCTCCTCATCGTTCCGGTACAATTTGTGCCGGCTCTATGCGCCAGGTCTCCAGTGCACCTCCACAGCCCAATGCGTCCTGTGCTAGCTTCTCGCACTTGCCATGCAAGGTGTGTCATCGAACCGGTACCTGCTCCTCTCGCTCGCCCTGAGGTGCGTGTCACCAGTCCGGCCCCATGCACCAGGCTTCCGGCGACAGTTCCCAGTCCGGAGCTTCCGGCGACGGTTCCCAGTCCGGAGCTTCCAGCAACGGTTCCCAGTACGGAGCTTCCGACGACGGTCCATGTCCGGAACCTCCGACGACGGTCCACAGTCCGGAACCTCCGAGGACGGTCCACAGTCCGGAACCTCCGACGACAGTCCACAGTCTGGAAACTCCTGAGATGGTCAACGGTCCGGAACCTTCAGCGAGGGTCAACGGTCCAGAGCTTCCGAACATGGTGTCCGATCCAGCTCCATGGCAGGAGTCTTCCTCTGGGCTGATGTACAGTCCAAACACGGCGTCCAGTCCAGCTCCATGGCAGGAGTCTCCCTCTGGGCTGATGTACAGTCCTGACACGGCGTCCAGTCCAGCTCCATGGCAGGAGTCTTCCTCTGGGCTGATGTATAGTCCAAACACTCTGTCCAGTCCAGCTCCATGGCAGGAGTCTTCCTCTGGGCTGATGAATAGTCCAAACACTCCATCCAGTCCAGCTCCATGGCAGGAGTCTTCCTCTGGGCTGATGTATAGTCCAAACACGGTGTCCAGTCCAGCTCCATGGCAGGAGTCTTCCTCTGGGCTGATGAATAGTCCAAACACGCTGTCCAGTCCAGCTCCATGGCAGGAGTCTTCCTCTGGGCTGATGTATAGTCCAAACACTCCGTCCAGTCCAGCTCCATGGCAGGAGTCTTCCTCTGGGCTGATGAATAGTCCAAACACTCCGTCCAGTCCAGCTCCATGGCAGGAGTCTTCCTCTGGGCTGATGAATAGTCCAAACACTCCGTCCAGTCCAGCTCCATGGAAGGAGTCTTCCTCTGGGCTGATGAATAGTCCAAACACTCCGTCCAGTCCAGCTCCATGGCAGGAGTCTTCCTCTGGGCTGATGAATAGTCCAAACACGCCGTCCAGTCCAGCTCCATGGCAGGAGTCTTCCTCTGGGCTGATGTATAGTCCAAACACGCCGTCCAGTCCAGCTCCATGGCAGGAGTCTTCCTCTGTGCTGATGTATAGTCCAAACACGCCGTCCAGTCCAGCTCCATGGCAGGAGCACTCTGCTCCGATGCCCAGTCCAAACACGGTGTCCAGTCCAGCTCCATGGCAGGAGTCTTCCTCTGGGCTGATGAATAGTCCAAACATGGCGTCCAGTCCAGCTCCATGGCAGGAGCACTCTGCTCCGATGCCCAGTCCAGACACGGCGTCCAGTCGCGCTCCATGGCAGGAGCCTTCCTCGGCATCTGGGTCCGGTCCGGTCACAATGTTCAGCCTGGGTCCATGGCTGGATCCGCAGGATGAGCGGGTTCTTCGTCCCGCACCAGAGCCACCACCAGGGATGGTGGATCCGTGAGCTGAGCGGGTTCTTCGTCCCACACCGGAGCCGCCTCCGATGCTGGAGGATCCGCGAGATGAGAGGGTTCTTCATCCTGCACCAGAGCCGCCACTGACACTAGACACCCCACCTAACCCTCCCTTTTGGTTTCAGGTTTTGCGGCCGGAGTCCACATGTTTGGGGGTTGGGGGTACTGTCACGTCCTGACCATAGAGTGTCCTTATTTTCTATGGTGGAGTAGGTCAGGTTAGTCTAGTTTATTATTTCTATGTGGGGTTCTAGTTTTGTTTTCTATGTTGGTGATTTTGTATTATTCCCAATTAGAGGCAGCTGGTAATTGTTGTCTATAATTGTGGATCATATTTAAGTAGTGTTTGTGGGACATTGTATTTTGAGTAAGTGTATGTAGCACCTCTGTAGTCACGGTTCATTGTTCTTTTATTGTTAAGTTTACTATTAATAAATTATGTGGAACTCAACATTCGCTGCGCCTTGGTCCGTTTCTACAAACGATCATGACATTTTGTGATAAATGAGCCATCTGATTCAATTAACGATGGAGCCGAGTTGGCTTTCATTCTCAAAATGTCATTGAAGGTGCTTCAAAGCTTTTTACTATCATTATTTATATAATTTATCTTTGTTTCATAGTATAGTTTATTTGCATTTTTATTTAGCTTAGTTACAAGATTTCTTCATTTGCAGTACGTTTGCCAATCAGTTGGGCTGCCGGACTTATCTGCCATACCTTTTGCCTCATCCCTCTCAACCATACAATTTTTAAATTCCTCATCAATCCAAGGGGATTTAACAGTTTTTACAGTCATTTTCTTAATGGGTCACTTTGCTTATTTGTAACTGGAATAAGCTATTTCATAAACGTGCCAAGTGCAGCGTCTGGTTGCTCCTCATTACACATCACAGACCAGCAAATATTATTTACATCATGAACATATGAATCACTGCAAAACTTCTTGAATGACCTCTTATACAGTGGCAAGAAAAGTATGTGAACCCTTTGGAAATACCTGGATTTCTGCATAAATTGATCATAACATTTGACCCGATATTCATCTAGGTCATAACAATAGACAATCACAGTCTGCTTAAACTAATAACACACTAACAATTATACATTTTTAGGTCTTTATTGAACGGACTGTGTAAACATTCACAGTGCAGGGTGGGAAAAGTATGTGAACCCTTGGATTTAATAACTGGTTGACCCTGCTTTGGAAGCAATGACTTCAACCAAACTTTTTCTGTAGTTGCGGATCAGACCTACACAACGGTCAGGAGGAATTTTGGACCATTCCTCTTTACAAAACTGTTTCAGTTCAGCAATATTCTTGGAATGTCTGGTGTGAACTGTTCTCTTGAGGTCATACCACAGCATCTCAGCATCGGGTTGGGAATTCATTTTTCCGTTGATAATAGCAAGCTGTCCAGGTCCTGAGGCAGAGCAGCCCCAGACCATGATGCTCCTTGCACCATACTTTATGCTTTAAAGCAAATTTCTGCAGCATTAGTACATATGTGATCAATACATGTTGATGATTTAATTCCTGTGATTTTCGTAATTACCCTGGTAGGTTGACTGATAACCTGATCCAGGTTGCAGGCACTGGTTACAGTTTGAAGTTAATTCTTGAGTGGGCAGGTTGATGAGAGCCAGTCAATATTTAAATCACCCAGAAAATATACTATTCTGTTGATATCACACACACTATCAAGCATTTCACACATATTATCCAGATACTGACTGTTAGCACTTGGCGGTCTATGGCAGCTTCCCACAAGAATGGGCTTTAGGTGAGGCATATTACTTTGACAGGATTTAACATTAGGTCGTCGCAAAACTTTACCGGAATGTGGTTCTGAATATAGACCGCAACACCGCCCCCACTTACATTTCTGTCTTTTCTGTAAATGTTATAACCATGTATTGCTACTTCTGTATAATCAAAGGTATTATCTAAGTGAGTTTGAGAGATAGTCAAAATATGAATGTCATCTGTTACAAACAAGTTATTGACTTCATGGACCTTGTTTCTCAGGCTGCATATGTTAATATAATATGGGCTATTTTTAGCACTTTTCTGGGTTGCTTGATTGTTTTTAATTCTTTACTGGGAAGAAGTAGACTTGCTCATGTTATTTATATTGGAGCTGATAGTGCAGGGTGAGCTGCATAAAGTGGTCTTCCTACTAGGGCACACCGCCTCAGTGCTAACAGTGTAACTCTGGTTTATAGGCTCATGATTACTGCTTACAATAGCTGTAGGATAAACAGTGGTATTCAGGGCAATTAGGTGGACATAAATTAAGTTATTTACATAGTGTCTGCCAACGCCCCTAGGATAATGTACATTTGATGCAGCATTATGACGACTCATTGTCACATTGGTAGAGATTAACTGAGTTGGTCTTGGGTCATTGATAAGTCTTGTTTCAATGCAGCCTTGAAATGCGTGGAGTCCAGGAGCCAAGATGATTTGGATGGACTCCGTCATTCCTGTAGTGTGTCTTCTGTTTCTAGAAGGTGTCAAAGTTATTTATAAAAGTGACTCCAGCAGAGTACAGTAGTCTTTTAGCCGGATGTGTAATGCCAGCAGTCTGCTGAATCTTTCACACCCGCGGCCCAACGATGGTACTGGACCTGAAATTATTGGCAGTTTTTTGGAGTCTTTTAATGCTAAAATCAGTTCTTTAAAATCCATTTTCAGATTTTCCGAGCTAGCCCTCCTGATGTCGTTTGACCCCACATGGACTACGACAGTGTCAGCTCCCAGCATGTGTCGTAGAACAGTAGGAAGCAGCTATGTGATGTTCTGAACTCGTGCTCCTATGTAGCACAGGGTTTTTGCCTTGGGGACCGAGATGTTTCTCACCATAGATGTTTCTCACCATTCTCGCCTATGATGACAGCTGGTGATGTTGAATGGGCCGGTTTCTCAGGCAGCCTCACGGTCTGATAAGGTTGGGAGCTCTGAGGATCTGAACTCGAGGTAGAAGCCACCGGAGAGGGAGACAGAACAGAGGACGAAGACGTAGGTACCTCCGGATCCAATCTTGAATGGGAAGCGCTGGAACCTCTGGATCCAAGGCAGCAAAACCGTTTCTGGTCTGTGTCAGGTCTGGGCTCACCTTGCCTAGATATCTCTTACCATTAGAATGCATTTACTTGACATCTTACCAAGGTCATTTTCCATGGTAATAGAGTTACGCTGAGACTCTGTTTCTTCACTTTAAAATGAAGAATCAATGTTTTCTGAGTCTCAGCGTAATTCCGTTACCATGGAATTGCCGTGACCCGTTTTATTTTTTAATAATTTGGAGGCCTCCACAAGTTCTTCAAACTACAGTGTGTAATTTTAACTCTCATGTCACTGTGGTTCAGTCTGTGTCTGGGTGCTCACACACACACATGAGCAGCAGGGAATGCTGGGAAAGGACTCATTTCTTCCAGGTCAACCAGTACCATACGTGGCATGAGGAAAAACCCAGCACCTGCGAAGGGTTAAAGTTTAACATTGCCACTGGTGCACACACAAACACACACTGTAAAATACACACAGATATATTAATAGCAGCTGCTTGGTATAAAGGTCAGTTCAAAGAGAGGTTCAGGAGCCAACTGGCTAGAGATATTAGTTGATCATTGTCTCTGCAGACATGTCTCTGGTTCAAGAAAAACACATTTTAAAAGAGCAAGTGATCAGGAAAGTTTTCCTAATCAACATGTACTTGAAGGTACAGGTTAGTTCATACTAAGCTGAGGTGGTAATATAGAGAATTGAGTGAAAGGTTAAGTTCCAAATTTGGTGAAATGGTAAGGAGTTCAAGATATAATTTACAGTATAAGGATGATTCAGCTCAGTATTAGGCCTAGAAGACATTTTTAACATAAATGCACGTTATTAGTGTCCTAAGCATATCCACATGTTTACATGAACAAAGACATACCTGTAAAATATGAGGATCCCACCACTGGCTGTAAGGATATCCCTCCATGCCATGACAGTCTCCTTATATGGTGGATGTGACACAAACACACCTCAGCTACTTTATACACATGGGCCTTCCCAGGTATTGCCCAAATCAATTATTTTTGTAAGGGACCACCCTAATATGGCAGAGCACACTAATACGGTCGACAAGCTGACACAACTCACCTCTCCCAAATATAGCGGGAAAAGGAACCTAGACGTTCCCTTCTCTTCAGTCAGCTGGAGGAACGTCAACCATAGTGAACTGAAACTAACTTCTGGCAAACCAATTTTAGAGCATTGTTTATCATTCAATTGTCGTTTTATTTCAGTTAAAGACATTGTATTATGTGAGGACACATAATTATGTGAGGCATTTATTTTAGCTGGAGATTTTAACAAAGCTAATCTGAGAACATATCTTCCTAAATTCTATCAGCACATTGAATGCGCGACACGATTTGGTAGCACTCTGGATCACTGCTACTCTAACTTCCACGATGATTCCAGGCTACGCTGTGGCGGCAGCGTAGCCTAGTGGTTAGAGCGTTGGACTACTAACCGGAAGGTTGCAAGTTCAAATCCCTGAGCTGACAAGGTACAAATCTGTCGTTCTGCCCCTGAACAGGCAGTTAACCCACTGTTCCTAGGCCGTCATTGAAAATAAGAATTTGTTCTTAACTGACTTAACTAAATAAAGGTAAATTAAATAATGCCACTTTAATAATGTGTACATATCCAACACTTACTCCTCTCATATGCTGTATTCTATTCTATATCATCTACTGCATCTATGCCGCTCGTCCATATATTTATATGTACATATTCTTATTCATCCCTTTACATTTGTGTGTTGTTGTTGTGAATTTGTCAGATTATTAGTTAGATATTACTGCATTGTCGGAACTAGAAGCACAAGCATTTTGCTACACTCGCATTAACATCTGCTAACCATGTGTGTGACATTTTTTTTGTTGATTTGGACAGAGAGCTAAAGATCCTATTTAAACAGATATTTATGAGTAACGTGTCTTGAGTAGACCAACAACACTGGTTCAGGGAATTTTATTTAACTAGGCAAGTCAGTTAGAAACAAATTATTTACAATGACAGTCTACCCCGGCCAACACTGGGGCTGTGGGTTCTCATGATACATCTGTTTTGATTATTTTGACTTCTGAAACAAACTGGTCGTCCCTGCCAAGTTGTGTCTGACACTAGATCAATACAAGCACATGACTTTATGTCACAAAGGCTATTAGACTGACTTTTGGTGACAATACTGTAGATTGCTATTTTGACACGTAGCCTATAAGCTGCATATCGGGGTCGATGGGCAATAGCAGCCTACCCTGAGCATTTTGTAGATAGAATAGTGAACACATATCTCCGTGTAGGTTAGGTTAGAGTAGGTCGCAAGTGTTACGTGATACAGGCGGATATCTGGTCATATTCGAGTATCTTTCCGCTTCTCTTGTGGTCATCGTGCCACACGCATCCCTAGTTTCGTTCACACAGATACTGGGTGGGTGTGACGCAATTAATTCGATGAGGTCAGGTGACAGTCTTTAGGCCCTCAATAATGCTTATATTATTTGTCATAGGCCTATAATATAAACATCATTTTTCTATATATCTAAAAGCAACTCTGCTAAATAATAAGCTACGTGTTGATTTTCTGAGGAAATTTGAGAAAATATTTCAGTTAGAGTTGCGTGTATTTATTCCTGTCACCTTATAAAGATTTTGAACATGAAAATAATTCAGGTCAAATTGAGTTAGGCCTACTCTGTATGTTAACAATTACTCCTCTGAAGTTTACCTTTTTAATATGGCACCAGAGAACAAGGCTGACATTTTACGTATTCCCAACCAATAGTGTTTTTAGTTTGTTTCTTTGCGTTGAATGTTTTAAAAACTTATTTGATACATAACGTCGCTGCTACCATCTCTTATGACCGAAAATAACTTCTGGGCATCAGAACTGTGATTACTCCCCAGGACTGGCAGAATCCTTATTTTCCTTTATTGAGTCGACAAGCCCGACGTGAATGATATACTGCTTCCCCAGGAACAGGCCCAGACCATATCCTGTCATTTGCGTGAAGAGAAAGCGGAGAAAAAGGGGCCAGGGGGCGAGCTGCCTTCTGAGAATTCGTAGGCGATCGAATAAACCCCCACTTCCTTCCATTCTGCTAGCTAATGTGCAATCTTTGGAAAATAAAATTGATGACCTACGCAGAAAATTAAACAACGACTGGAACATTCAAAACTAATATCTGATGCTTCATGGAGTCGTGGCTGAACAATGAAATTCTCAACATGGCTGGCTGGTTATACTCTGTATTGGCAGGACAGAACAGTGGCGTCTGGTAAGACGAGGGGCGTCTGACTTTATTTTTGTAAATAACAGCTGATGGATGACATCTAAGGAAGTCTCAAGGTTTTGCTTGTCTGAGGTAGAGTATCTCATTATAAGCTGTAAAACTCTAGGTAGATAGTGTGGTCATCTGTATTTTTCGTAGCTGTCTACATACCACCACAGACTGATGCTGGCACTAAGACCGCACTGAATGAGCTGTATTCTGTGTGGTGCCAGGACATCTCCCTCAACTTGATCAAGACAAAGGAGATGATTTTGGACTACAGGAAAAAGAGGACAGAGCACGACCCCATTCACATCGATGAAGCTGCAGTGGAGCAGATTGAGAGCTTCAAGTTCCTTGGTGTCCACCTCACCAACAAACTATCATGGTCCGAGCACACCAAGACAGTCGTGAAGAGGGCACAAAAAATCTATTCCCCCTCAGGAGATTGAAAAGATTTGTCACGAGTCCTCAGATCCTCAAAAGGTTCTTACAGCTGCACTATCGAGAGTATCCTGCCTGGTATGGCAACTTTTGGCCTCCGACCGCAAGGCACTACAGAAGGTAGTGCGTACGGCCCAGTACATCACTGGGGCTAAGCTTTCTGCCGTCCAGGACCTCTACACCAGGAGATGTCAAAGGAAGGCCCTAAAAATTGTCAGACTCCAGCCATCCTAGACACAGACTGTTCTCTCTGCTACCCCACGGCGGTACCTGAGCGCCAAGTCTAGGTCCAAGATGCTTCTAAACAGTTTCAAACCCCAAGCCATAAGACTCCTGAACATCTAATCAAATGGCTACCCAGACTATTTGCATTACCCCCCCCCCCCCTTTACATGGCTGCTACTCTGTTGTGATTATCTATGCGTTGTCACTTTAATAACTCTACCTGCATGTACAAATTACCTCAACTAACCGGTGCCCCCGCACATTGACTCTACCGGCACCCCCTGTGTATAGTCTAACTATTGTTATTTTACTGCTGCTCTTTAATTACTTGTTACCTTTATTTCTTATTCTTACTCGTGTATATATATTTTTAAACTGCATTGTTGGGTAAGGTTAGGGGTCCCGCTACAACTTCCTGTGAAACTGGAGGGTGCGCAATTCAAATAAATAATCATAAATATTATGGATTTTTCACATTTGTGTCTTATATCGGCTGAAAGCTTAAATTCGCTAAGAACCTTGGCGTGATCCTGGACAACACCCTGTCGTTCTCAACTAACATCAAGGCGGTGGCCCGTTCCTGTAGGTTCATGCTCTACAACATCCGCAGAGTACGACCCTGCCTCACACAGGAAGCGGCGCAGGTCCTAATCCAGGCACTTGTCATCTCCCGTCTGGATTACTGCAACTCGCTGTTGGCTGGGCTCCCTGCCTGTGCCATTAAACCCCTACAACTCATCCAGAACGCCGCAGCCCGTCTGGTGTTCAACCTTCCCAAGTTCTCTCACGTCACCCCGCTCCTCCGCTCTCTCCACTGCTCGCATCCGCTACAAGACCATGGTGCTTGCCTACGGAGCTGTGAGGGGAACGGCACCTCAGTACCTCCAGGCTCTGATCAGGCCCTACACCCAAACAAGGGCACTGCGTTCATCCACCTCTGGCCTGCTCGCCTCCCTACCACTGAGGAAGTACAGTTCCCGCTCAGCCCAGTCAAAACTGTTCGCTGCTCTGGCCCCCCAATGGTGGAACAAACTCCCTCACGACGCCAGGACAGCGTAGTCAATCACCACCTTCCGGAGACACCTGAAACCCCACCTCTTTAAGGAATACCTAGGATAGGATAAAGTAATCCTTCTCACCCCCCCTTAAAAGATTTAGATGCACTATTGTAAAGTGGCTGTTCCACTGGATGTCATAAGGTGAAAGCACCAATTTGTAAGTCGCTCTGGATAAGAGCGTCTGCTAAATGACTTAAATGTAAATGTAAATGTAAATGCTATTTTACATCCAGATGCATCTGTTTAATCATTGAGTGAAGAGTTAAGTGTATATTTACTCTATCCAGTACTGTAATGGCATTTAACAGTGAATTGCTTTATTTGAGCAACTTCTCCCTCAACGTCAGTAAGATCAAGAAGCTGATCGTGGACTACAGGAAATAGGGGGGCGAGCACGCCCCATCCACATCGACAGGGCTGTAGTGGAAGAGGTCAAGAGCTTCAAGTGATCCACACACACCCACACAGATGCGAAGAGGGCACGACAGCTCCTCTTCCCCCTCAGGAGGCTGAGAAGAATTGGCATGGGCCCTCAGATCCTCAAAAAGTTGCACCATTGAGAGCATCTTGACTGGCTGCATCACCGCTTGGTATGGCAACTGCACCGCGCTCAACCGCTAAGCACTACAGAGGGTGGTGCGAACAGTCCAGTACATCACTAGGGCCAAGCTCCCTGTCAGGACACCTATATCAGTTAGGTGTGGCAGGTAGCCTAGTGGTTAGAGTGTTGGGCCAGTAACCAATAGGTTGCTGGATTGAATCTGTGAGCTGATAAGGTCAAAATCTGTTGGTCGTCCCCTGAACAAGGCAGTTAGCCCACTGTTCCCAGGTAGGCCATCGTTGTAAATAAGAATTTGTTCTTAACTGACTTGCCTAGTTAAATAAAGGTTAAATTAAAAATAATATCTATCAGGTGGTGTCAGAGGAATGCCCAAAATGGCCAAGAGCCCTAAGAGAACTACTACACTGTACCCACATCCACACACTGGTTTCAGTGTATTCCCAAAACAATGGGGAAGATCATGGGATATCATAGTGAGTCTTGTTAGAAAGACTAGGAAGCTGTAATCTTATTCTGATGAAGGGAACAAATTCTCAAGCTCTCCCTTTGGCTCTATGCCAGTTTTGGACTGTATTACAAGTCCAGAGGATGTGTGATGTTCACACACAGCATCAGGAAGTCAGGATACACCTCCCTATCTCGCTAAGCCTACAAGGAAAGGACTATTACATAAAAAGTGGTAATGGACATCCACACGGTCAAAATCACTGCAGAGTAATTCCATAAGGACTCAGTGTTATTAGAGGATCTACAGATGTAGGATCTAAATTTGAGCCAGTTTGCTACAGCAGGAAAATAATCCTGCAGCAACAGAAAATGTTAATTATTATCTGGATTATAATTAATGGATATTATTTTGTAGGGGTTGATACATTTTTTCGATATGGCAAATGACATGTGTATTTAATGTTATTTAACCAGGCAAGTCAGTTAAAAACAAATTCTTATTTACAATGACGGCCTACACCGGCCAAACCCGGACAACACCGGGCCAAATGTGCACCAACCTTTGGGACTCCCAATCACGTCCGGTTGTGATACAGCCTGGTTTCAAACCAGGGTGTCTGTAGTGACACCTCAAGCACTGAGAAGCCGTGCCTTAGGCTACTGTAATCTGAGGGAAAAATGTCTCTAATATGGTCATACATTTGGCAGGAGGTCAGGAAGTGCATCTCAGTTTCCACCTCATTTTGTGGGCAGTGTGCACATAGCCTGTCTTCTATTGAGAGCTAGGTCTGCCTTCTGCGGTCTTTCTCAATAGCAAGGCTATGCTCACTGTACATCATCAAATATTTCCTTCATTTTGGGTTAGTCACAGTGGTTAGGTATTTTGCCACTGTGTAGCATTCTAGTTTGCTCTGTTTTTTTGTAAATTCTTTCCAATGTGTCAAGTAATTATCTTTTTGTTTTCTCATGATTTGGTTGTGTAATTGTGTTGCTGTCCTGGGGCTCTGTTTGTGTTTGTCAACAGAGCCCCAGGAAAAGGCTAGTAACGTCATCTGGGAGATCATGCAATAGGTTGATAACAGGAAATCCAATAGGCTAAAGTACAGGCAGTGAAGAGGAAAAAGGTGTCATTAGTGAGGCAGGCAAAAACTATCATACACATGAGGCGTAACTCACGGAAAACCACCACTCCAAATAGAAGTGTGTCACAAAACAAACAATACCTCACAATGATGGGGTGCAAAGAACTGAACTAAATACGGTGTGATAATGACATACAGGTGTGTTAACAGGTGTTCAGAATTCAGGTGATTGGGATCTGAGCTGCGTTCAGGGGACCTATGTGTTTGGGAGTGTGAGCTGGAAAGTGAGCTGCGTTCAGGGGATCTACGTGTTTTTAGAGTGTGAGTTGGAATCAGACGTTACAGGGGTTTTACGTTGTACGCGGAGGATATTTTTGCAGAATTCTGCATGCAGAGTCACAATTTGGTGTTTGTCCCATTTTGTGAATTCTTGATTGGTGAGATGGCCCCAGATCTCACAACCATAAAGGGCAGTGGGTTCTATAACTGAGTTATAGAAACCAAGTATTTTTAGCCAGATCCTAATTGGTATGTCAAATTTTATGTTCCTTTTGATAGCATAGAAGGCCCTTCTTGCTCTCTCTCTCTCCTCCCTTCTCTCTCATACAGAAAGCAGTCAGTCAGTAAGGTGATTAGCATAGAGCACCATAAGGCACATGATCTGTGTTATAAAACCAAGTGGCGTATTCATTTTATTTTCTAGCTCAAATGAGAACACTGCATTTTCTCCTTAATGCCAGGATGGCTCAAGTCACCTCCCAGATACACTTAACTTCCAAACATACACATGCACACAAACAAACAAATAGAGGCTAAATCCATTTTAGCATGCTATACCAACGTTGTGGTCACCAATGTCCCAATTCATCCTACACATGCATAAGTTGTATGCTACCAGCATATACTTATTCCCAAAGCCCACTTTGTGTTTGTTTTATGTGCAAAATATCCTAGTTGGTTACATAACAGCATTCCATGAGGGAGGTCAATATTAATGTGTTTGTGTGATTGACACTCCCTCTGAGCTGAACTCTTGGTAAATGATGCCAAGGTTGTCTTTTTTCTCTCACTGGCCACTACAACAAGGACCTTTTCAAGGTGGCCATGTTGTTTTGGTTGGTAGTAGTGCAGCTGAAATGTTTACACAGTCAGACTTACTTTTCAACCACTAACTTCAAGAATGCGGTAAGAAGGATATTACATTGCAAAACACTGACATGCATAACATTTCACTTTAGTGATCTTTCTCCTTACTCAATAAGTTCTCTTTGCTTTCACCTACCTCTAAATCATAGGCATCACAAGCCTGATACTTACTCATTCTAAATAAGAACTACCCTGCATTTCACCTTCAATGTTCATGTCAGTTACGCACTTACAAAGAATAGGAGTTGCAGCAGGTCAGGTAACATGGATGTGTACAAACAGACCAGCTATGCCCTCCATTAGGCAATCAACGAGGCAAAACAACAACACATGGACAAAGTGGAGTCTTAATTCATTGTATGTGGCAGGGACTCCAGACAATCACGGGATATAAAGGGAAAGCCAGCCATGTCGCGGACACCGACGCCTCAGTCCCGGACAAGTTAAAGACCTTCTTCGCCCCAAGGAAAACACTGAGCCGCTGACACGGGCCACCGATGCTCACGAGGACTGCGAGCTCTTGTTCTCATACCCCATACCACGTATGGACTCAGCAGCAGGGACGGGACACAGACCTACAGCCAGTGCTACAGTGGGTAGAGGCGCAGGTGAGGCCACCATGGGAAGAGGTGACAGCGCTCTCACTCGCGACCAAAGGGTTGTGGTCGAAGTTTGAGAGACTGCGGCTGGCTGATGGCGTGCTACAGCGGGCATGGAAGGAGTCAGCTACGGGAGAGGCGAGGTGGCAGGTGGTGGTCCCAAAAGCATTGCGGGAGGCTGTGCTCCAGAGTACTCATGGGGGGGTGGGGACTGGACACTTTGGGGTCACAAAAACACTGCGCCGTCTCCGTCAGGGCTTCTACTGGGGGCAGCACAAGAGGGATGTGGAGGACTTTTGTCGCCACTGTGACAACTGCACAGCGAGAAAGGGCCCCCAGGCCGCTCTCATGCTCAGCTCCAACAGTTCCCAGTGGGGGCTCCCATGGAGAGGGTGGGAGTGGATGTAGTTGGGCCGTTCCCCACCACAGACAGTGGAAACCGCTGGGTGCTCACGGCCATGGACTATTTCACAAAATGGCCCGAGGCCTATGCTCTGCCTGACCAGGAGGCAGAGACCATCGTCGACGCCCTGACAGCGGGGATGTTCAGCAGGTTTGGAGCTGCAGAGTCCATCCACAGCGACCAAGGCAGAAACTTTGAGTCCCGTGTGTTCGCCACCATGTGTGAGAGGCTGGGTATGCACAAGACCCGCACTACTCCTCTCCATCCTCAAAGTGATGGCCTTGTGGAGCGCTTCAACAAAACGCTTGGACAGCAGCTGGCCATCGTCTCTTCCAAACACCAGCGTGACTGGGACAAGCACCTGCCTATGGTCCTCATGGCATGCCGCTCCGCTGTCCAAGACTCCACCTCCTGCACGCCTGCCCTCCTCATGCTGGGGAGAGAGATCCGCACCCCTGCGGAGATGGCGTTTGGTCGGCCCCTGGATAGCCCTCATGTTCCTCCGGGGCCGGAGTATGCCCGGAGACTCCAGGACCGCCTGGAGACAGCCCACACCTTCGCCAGAGAGCAGCTGGTGAATGCAGGTGTGAGGCAGAAAAGGAACTATGACGTGCACACCCGGGAAGGCACTTTGTGGCTGGGGAGCTGGTCTGGGTCTACAGCCCCTAAGGAAAAAAAGGCAGATGCCCCAAGTTGGACAGTCACTGGGTGGGACCCTGCAGTGTCCTGGAGAGGGTAGGGGAGGTTGTGTACCGGGTGCAGCTTCCTCCCAGGGGGAGAAAGGTGGCACTGCACCGGGACAGGTTAGCCCCATACAGAGGGGCCTCTTCTCCCCAAACCCCAGGAACCCCCACAATTCCCCTCTCTGGCAATGACATTCTCCAGGCACCCACCCTCAGGTGCCGCAGACAAGGCTCCAGACAGCCCACTCCCCTGTCTCCCCCCCTGTGTCACCGCGTGGTTCCCCAGAGCCACGGACTGTATTACCCGTTCCCGCTTCCTTGTCCCCCATATCCCTGCCTTCATCCCCTGGTTCCCAGAGGGGCACTCTGCGACCATCACGGCCACGCAGGCAAAGGAGACCTCCGGGTCGCTTCAGAGACTTTGTTTGTTCCCTCGGGGACGAGGGACTTTGTGGTGGGGGGGCTGTGTAGCGACCCGCACAGACAGCTGTGTGTTATGTGCTAGGCTAGGAGGTGGTTGTGTTGTACTGACCAGTACCCGGTGTTCGCGGGGTCCGACATGTCAATCAACCTGCTATCTGCCAATCACGGGAATGCCTGGAATGTTCTGATGCCGGGCATCCTGGTGGTTGGCGGAGTGGCGTGGAGGGGGGTTGGGCAGGGGGGTGGAGCATTGGAAGTTAAGACCAGGTTCAGCCTTTGTTCTCTCCCTCTTGGGCTTCACAAGAGAAGGTCACGATTGGCTTGTGGGTTATCTGTCATCTATTTGGCGTGTGCTACGGCCCAAACAGTAGCCTGTGTAAAGTTGGTTTAATAAACCGTCAATTCGCAAACTCAAGCCTCTGTCTGGACAATTGTTCATTTATGATCTAGTCAGGTCATTACAGTATGTTAGGTATGCTGCACTTTTGGAACTAGAAACATAAGCATTTCGCTGCACCTGCGATAACATCTGCAAAATACTGTATGCGTACGCGACCAATAAAAATATTATTCGATTTGATCCAATTTGTAAGTCGCTCTGGATAAGAGCGTCTGCTAAATGACTTAAATGTAAATTTAAACTTGCTGTATTACCAGCTTGCAAAGCTTCCATTCAAAGTCTGATCACGTGAAAAAGTAGTGGTGACGGGGCGGGATTTAATGACGTCATTCAACACATCCGCCAATCACAGCCTTTGTTTTGCGACTTCCCTTTCGATGAAAACCATTCTGTCATGTCGCTGTAGCGTTCAGTGTGGCACGGCTTGGCGGCGAGGAATGTAAAAATCATGCGAAACATGTGTCGGGGTATAAGTATATCACAACGATTTTTATTTATTCACTAGAAAAATACATCCACTATGGCAAAATAGTATCCCTGTTAACACAGAACAGCCGCAAAGTCACTGTCGAGACCGCGAGGTTTTTAATCGGGGGAGGGCAACTATTAGCTTGTGAAGCTAACGTTACATATACTCGTTTTGCTAGCAACTGACCTCTACCAAAACACGGCGCATTGGACTAGTGATCAATAAGTTACAAATTCCTTATCGTCAGCCCTCCTACCAACCCAAAGTGGTGCCCTTGCGTACGGGTCCTGTGAATATGAGACAGAATGAGTCAGAGAGATACCCTGGTTCATCTGTTTGCTGGAGGGTGAGTATCATGGCTAATCGCTTGCTAGTAATACAGTCCACTGTAACAGTACTTAACATAATGGAATGGAAGATGAAGCTAGCTAGTAAACAATACAATTCAAATATGTATAGTTAGCTAGTTATCTATTAGTTGCTGTTAGTCTGGACTCCTTCCTGATGATGTGCCTGTAACAGATGTTTTGCTAGCTTGTTAACTAGCTAATATTAGCTAGCTAAATTCAATGTCATAACTGACCCTGTCTGGTTTTGGTAGGACCGTTTATTTTGCGGCGTTATGTAGAAGTTTTGCGCCCAAATCAACATGGCCAGCTGTTCTATTGTATACGAGTTTTTCTATTGCTATTCTCTAAATACTAACTTGATATATTGTCAGACTATTAGCCATAATCCAGGCTGATACACTAGTTTTAGCACGTGCGCTCGGATGCCATTGTTTTGACCTTATTTCACATTCTAACGTTAGCTAATCTTAACGTTTCCTGTCATCCCTTACTATCAAATTATTTAGCTACTCGTGCAACTAATGCACCATTAACGCTCAAAAGAGGACGTCTAATATTCTGGTAAGCTGTAAACTATCCGTTTTCTCTCACTGAGGTATAAGTATTATATCTCATAGTGGCATCTGCTCAAGATGCGGCGTCAGAACCAAAACAAATGTTCTCCAAGGTCGTGCCATGGCCAGCTATACATTACCTGAACCGCCGCAGCCGATGGGGAACTCTTCTCTAATTAAACCTATACAGCCCAAGGTTGTACTGGTAAGTAGTCATGATGCCCACACTGTCCGTGTCACATTGAAGCGAGCCATGACTGTCTAGTATGAATACTAGACCAAGATGTGCTCATAAGGAGCCTAACGTTACCATTAAATGTTAATTAAGGTCCAAGGTATATGTTATTTTCAGAGGTACACTTGCTTTGGCAGCCAAAACAACCAAATACTCCACCTAAACATAAATTGATTCTAAATTGCCATACGGTTCTACAAACTTATTCTGTTACGCCCAGGTGTTTGGAGCATGCACAATCGCGAATTAGCACAGGCGGTCCTTCTGTCTTCCGTAAACACGCGCTGTAACATCGAGATATGGTAGTGTGGGAACACAAACCCTATAAAGGTATCAATTCAACCTTTTGTTTTTAGAAAAGTATTTATCTTTGATATGAAAGAAAAGATAAGATCCGTATGCTTCTAAAACTGTACCGCAAGCGATATGTGTTATTGTTCAGACCATGCCCCAGGGCTCTTAACATTTCCACATACACAAGACCCTTCCACCAATGACTGTTATGTGTAATGGAACTTGAACTCAGTCATGATCGAGGGCTAGATGAGGATTTTATTTATAAATAACCGCAACATACAAGGGCTGTATGGTCAATAGAGTGAAACAACCGATGAGATGCTTTCAAGATTATGTGGAAGATTTCAGGACTCACATTTCAGCTGGGACGCTGTTGTGTGTGAAGGCGCATGTCAAGCTTGAGGCTGCAGGGCAAGAAGCATTCCTGCATGTGTTACTCACAGACTCATGGAAAAAGGCCAAGATGGATCAATACAGAGCAAGAGCTCTCCTTAATTCTTGTAAACAAAGGCACATGGCCTATTATTATTATTATTATTATTATTAGTTTTTTGTTTTCACAATATAGCAATGCAATTGAATTACATTTATCACTGAACAATAAATTGGCAGACATTTTTATTTCTTTTATTTTACCTTTATTTAACTAGGCAAGTCAGTTAAGAACAAATTCTTATTTTCAATGACGGCCTAGGAACAGTGGGTTAACGACAGATCTGTACCTTGTCAGCTCAGGTATTTAGAATTGCAACCTTTCGGTTGCTAGTCCAACGCTCTAACCACTAGGCTACCCTGCCGCCCCAAACATTAATATACAGTACCAGTCAAAATCCTGGACTCACCCGCACACTCATTTGAATGGTGTGTCCAAATCCCGACCGGCACCACGCATACAATAAAAAAGAGGAAACAACCTTATTCACCCCCATGCATAACTATTATAACAAAAACAAATAAAACAAAAGTCCCTACCACTACCAATCATCTCTGTATGTCTATCAGGCCTTTACAGGTCTATCAGGCCTTTCTTTCTATCGCTGAGAGAAAATGTCTCCAGATATCAATAAAATTATTGAGTTGACAATTAATTTGATAAATAAATCTTTCATATGAAGCAGTTTCTGCCAAGACTATGTACCATTCCTGAAATGAGGGAGGGTCCTTCTCCCTCCAGTGTCTCAATGTGACTCTTTTGGTTGTGGTTAGAGCAACTTGTAGAGGAGTCCAGTAAATCCTATTGAACACTTTAAATTGAATCAGTTTGAACCAGGCATCTCTCATTCCTCCTCTCTAAAATTACCTCTAGGTCTTTTTCCCATACTGCCTTCAAACCCTTACAAGTTCCATTAAATATATACAGTGGGGCAAAAAAGTATTTAGTCAGCCACCAATTGTGCAAGTTCTCCCACTTAACAAGATGAGAGGACTGTAATTTCCATCATGGGTACACTTCAACTATGACAGACAAAATGAGAAGAAAAAAATCCAGAAAATCACATCGTAGGATTTTTAATGAATTTATTTGCAAATTATGGTGGAAAATAAGTATTTGGTCCACAACCTCAAACAGTCACACTCCAAACTCCACTATGGCCAAGACCAAAGAGCTGTCAAAGGACACCAGAAACAAAATTGTAGACCTGCACCAGGCTGGGAAGACTGAATCTGCAATAGGTAAGCAGCTTGGTTTGAAGAAATCAACTGTGGGAGCAATTATTAGGAAATGGAAGACATACAAGACCACTGATAATCTCCCTCGATCTGGGGCTCCACGCAAGATCTCACCCCGTGGGGTCAAAATGATCGCAAGAACGGTGAGCAAAAATCCCAGAACCACACGGGGGGACCTAGTGAATGACCTGCACATGTCTCACACATGTGCCTGTTTTGTAGTGTGTACTGGCACAAAGGAATTCACAAAACATATTGTCATGTAAGAGGCTGGTGTTCATTCACCAACATTAACATTTTTCTCTTCCTTCTCCTATTCCAACCGTCAGATCAATGGGAGCGTGATCTGTCATAGTTATCTTGTGAGATCAGAAAATAGTCGATGTGTGAATAAACAGTGTGCCTATTAGAAAATAATGTGTAATCACAAGTGGTTGGATTGATCAGTCTCCATATATCATAAAGACCAGCATCCTTACAGTGTTTTAATTGCTTCTTGTGTTTTATAGGTCCTGGTTACAACAGTTTTGAATTTATCAAAAAATGCACCAGGGGCCTGATTTTATAATGTAAATATACTACTACCAAAATGTGACGACTGTTAGAAAGTGAGCGACTGTTAGTGCACCCCACATAGAACACTAAACGTCCCATTGAACAAATGTCATAAACATATCCCAATTATTCTAAAAGAAAATCCCCCTCCCCCTAAACCAGGCCTTCATTCGTGTGAAGTGTCCCGAGGTCTTCCCAGCACTGACGCTCCAACCAGAATAAGAACGTTTTATGACCATATCCATTTTGAAACGACAGCGATGACATGTCATAGAAAAAACATTGAACCTAAAGAGACAGGCTGATCATTATACTCACAAAGAGAAGATATTACCATTCTCATGAACTGTCTAATTCCATAAGGCAGCAATGTAAGCAGAGAATAAACACCGAAGGGAGACCTGTATAGGTCATAATAATGATAAAATAAACGTACACTTTGGGTTGTGCTCATCATGCATGGCACAAACATGCCTGTTGTAGCCTATATTGACCAACTATTGCTGTTATGATAAGAGTGAAAACTTAAAAGAATATATATGTTTATCCCTACTATGTCCGTAAATCTATAATCCTGCGCAATCTAGTACTATAATGATATCAACTGTTAACCAGAAAGATACATTGTAGGCAACATTCACAGCATAAACACTCCGTGAGACTGCTTACAACATAGGAAGTTCTATCAGTTTAGAGAAAAATGGTAGTCTATCCCTGATGAACCACCCATCATGTGGATCTTCCACAGCCTACCACCCTACTCAGATTGTTCAGCCTCATTGATGTCCGCAGCACCCTTCTTTGGGTCTGTAAGAACGACGTAGTGATCCTCTCACAGTAACCCAGAACACGGCAGGGTATTGCAAGGTGTATTTTAGTCCCCTTTTTTCATGCACATACGTCTTACCTCCGTGAACGCATTTCTCTTGTCCTTGGGAAAGTCAGGGAAAAACTCCACCTTTGTCCCTTTGCAGCGAAAAGTCCTGAGTTATTTTGCTTTGAGCCGGAACTTCTCCCTGTCGGTGTATAGTAAGAATTTCCCCAGGATAGGCTGAGGGTTACGTGGGGCTGGTCACTGTCCGATGTGTTCTCTCAATGGTCATGTTGTTAACATCCTCCTGTGTGTCCTCAAATAGATTGTGTAAAATGTCTTTCACACAATCCACCGTATTTATGTGGAGGGAACCCCTCTGTTCCGAAGTGCATTTTTCCAACTTTCTCAGATTTTCCTGGTATTGAAGTCATTCTTCCAGTTTTTCATGTACAGTCTCCATTTTTTCAACAGTGTGGTTTAGGTGTGTGTTCTTGTCCTCCAATGTTGATATCCTTTCTTCAGCGTTTAACTTGGTTGTCGAGTGTGTCCGCTATATGTTTTATTTCAGCCAAATCTTCACCCACTTTTGCAATTTTCTCTGAGATTTTTGCGAATTTCCTCGAGAACAGGCTGTTCTTCTCCACCATTTTCCTTGCTAGCAGTAGCTGCAGGTAGACCACTTTCGTTTCCCCATGTAACTGATATTTTGGACAATTAGTAAACAAAATGTGTAACTAGATGTTGAATAATTAGTTAAAATCAGGTTGTAGCTACACACCCTCTTTAGTTAGCTGCTGCTCCTCACCACATCGTCGCCGGAAGTCTGCACATGGCCAATTTCAGCTCAGACTACCAATTGTGAAATATGTCAGGGAGTATTGGAAGACCCCTACTGTATGAGGGTGACTTGACACCAATAAATCAAATGTATTTATGTAGCCCTTCTTATATCAGCGGATATCTCAAAGTGCTGTACAGAAACCCAGCATAAAACCCCAAACAGCAAACAATGCAGGTGTAGAAGCACGGTGGCTAGGAAAAACTCCCTAGAAAGGCCTAAACCTAGGAAGAAACCAGGCTATGAGGGGTGGCCTGTCCTCTTCTGGCTGTGCCGGGTGGAGAATTATAACATAACCAAGATGTTCATAAATTACCAGCATGGTCAAATAATAGTAATCACAGTGGTTGTCGAGGGTGTAACAGGTCAGCGTGGACTGGGGATAGCAAGGAGTCATCGTGCCAGAGGTAGTCTTCAGGCATGGTCCTAGGGCTGAGAGAGAGAGAGGGCTGAGAGAGAGAGAGATTTTTATAATAAAAAACACAAGTTTGTTTCATTACGCATGGCAGACATATTGCGAAAAAGGCCTAGACATGTTCTCCTTTTCTTTCAAAATAACATCAGTAGCTTGACATAGGACTACTGGAAGATAGAGTTTAGCACTGCACCCTCCCATTGTTTACCTTTGCTAATGTCCTCCATGGTGCTCATGCTCTGTCTTATGTGTAGACATGCGCAGTCCACATGTGCCAGGTGTGCATGTTTAGCAGGTGGGCTTCCCTCGATCTTTTTACTGTGGCCATCTCCCTCAATAGAACTATGGATTAATGATCAACCACCGTATCTGTCATTTACTGGGGTTTGGCTGAAAATATTCCCTCATATCTTTTTAAAATTATTTTGTAAAAAATATTTTATGATACAACACAGGACAAACTTTCTACTTGCCATATTGCCCCCAAAGGATTCGTAGAATGTAGGCTTCTTCTTTCAAATCATCCCACTTCCATTCATGAGTTTATATGAAGAAGCTTAGACTCAGTCATAGACATTTGTGGATGTATGATAGTATTTCTGGTAGCCTGGTCATTTGTGTGCTTTTGGAAATTAGGTGTGTGAAGGGTACCTGCACAAAGTGTTTGTTATTGCATTGATTAATTCCAGACGAGAACAGTTTTTTCCCCAGACGGGGCATTACTGTGCTGACTCTCCAAAGCCAAGCCTTGCCTAGTCCCCACACTGCCCCACAAGCCTATCCTAGTCCCCACACTGCTCCACAAGCCTCTCCTAGTCTCCACACTGCCCCACAAGCCTCTCCTAGTCTCCACACTGCCCCACAAGCCTCTCCTAGTCCCCACACTACTCCACAAGCCTCTCCTAGTCTCCACACTGCTCCACAAGCCTCTCCTAGTCCCCACACTGCCCCACAAGCCTTTCCTAGTCTCCACACTGCTCCACAAGCCTCTCCTAGTCCCCACACTGCTCTACAAGCCTCTCCTAGTCCCCACACTGCTCTACAAGCCTCTCCTAGTCCCCACACTGCTCTACAAGCCTCTCATAGTCTCCACACTGCTCTACAAGCCTCTCATAGTCTCCACACTGCTCCACAAGCCTCTCCTAGTCTCCACACTGCCCCACAAGCCTCTACTAGTCCCCACACTGCCCCACAAGCCTCTCCTAGTCCCCACACTGCCCCACAAGCCTCTCCTAGTCCCCACACTGCTCCACAAGCCTCTCCTAGTCCCCACACTGCTCTACAAGCCTATCCTAGTCTCCACACTGCTCCACAAGCCTATCCTAGTCCCCACACTGCCCCACAAGCCTCTCCTAGTCCCCACACTGCCCCACAAGCCTCTCCTAGTCCCCACACTGCTCCACAAGCCTCTCCTAGTCCCCACACTGCTCTACAAGCCTCTCCTAGTCTCCACACTGCTCCACAAGCCTCCCCTAGTCTCCACACTGCTCTACAAGCCTCTCCTAGTCCCCACACTGCTCCACAAGCCTCTCATAGTCCCCACACTGCTCTACAAGCCTCTCCTAGTCCCCACACTGCTCCACAAGCCTCTCCTAGTCCCCACACTGCTCTACAAGCCTCTCCTAGTCTCCACACTGCTCCACAAGCCTCCCCTAGTCTCCACAAGCCGCAGATCCTCTGGATTCCATCCACAGTGTATTTCTGTAATGGAATCAGCACCTTCCATCCAGACAGCCAGTTTGTCTGCTGCTTTTCTCGAGCAGCTGAGTGACATGTGCTGCCACTTCAGAAAATCCATGTTTTCTTCCCCACTGTGTTCTCTCTCCCCCTCTCCTCCTCTAGGTGTGGGGGAACGGTAGGAGCCATCCTGACCTGTCCCCTGGAGGTGGTGAAGACCAGACTACAGTCATCCCACATCACACTCTTTGTGTCTGAGGTGCAGCTCAGTACCGTCAATGTGCCCAGCGTGGCACGCATGTCCCCTCCAGGACCTTTGCACTGCCTCAAGTGGGTATTATATTCAGCCTGCACAACTTGATTTTCTAGCATTGTCATTAGGGCTGGACGATCAGACGATTTATATCGTGGGAAGATATAGAAAAACATCTTATCGTTTCATATTATGCTCTGTTTATTTCGTTGTGTCGCAAATCAAGCACTTTACGGCAATATTTTTTTGTCAATTGGACGATGCTTTGCGGTCTTCCACGCGGAAATTTGCAACACGAACAAACATGGAGGAGAGTGAACGTGGCACGGAGACATGTTGCTCGTACCTAAAAGAGGGGCTACTTTGTTTGCATGGACGTGGTTTGGGTATGAGTCTGACACGGACCAGAAAACTGTCCTCTGCCAAATATATGCCGCAGGCTGGTTCTGACAACCGGCTCAAACACCACTAACCTCTTTTACCACCTATGCAAGAATTACGTGAAACCGTACGAAGAGTGTCTGGATGAGACTCCAAAAAGTACAGTCTAGTGCTCAAAACAAACCACTGACTCAGACGTTCCAAGAGGCTTTTGCCCGCGGCTCACCATATGGCAAAGAATCATGCAGATGGAAGGAGAGAACAGCTGCCGTTACAACATACATCTGCTAGATATGCCCCCAATTTACACAGTTTCGCGAGTTGGTGCTAACACTCGACCCAGGTTACCAAATGAGAATTGATATGACACCTATTAATGCCAAAATGACATGCAAAACAGGCACGCCCCCCAAAAAATATATATATTTTAGGCGTAAATAAATTTTGTTTGCAAGTATAGTTTAAGTGTTTTCTATTTACCTTTTTAGATTTTATACATTAATATTTTGTTACGTGCTTAATTTAACATTTGTACAAGGGTTCTAAATAAGAGGGGAAATAATCAAATATGAGTAAGTACCTTTTTATTTGTTGAGTATAATTGTATAATTATAATTGAGTATAATTCAAATGTAATAAGAAATAGGCCTTTGCATGTGGTCATTTTAATTAAACTATTTATTAATTGAATTTACAGAAAATGTGCTATATCGTGATATGTACAATCGAAGTCGGAAGTTTACATACACCTTAGTTAAATACGTTAACTCAGTTTTTTCACAATTCCTGACATTCAATCCAAGTAAAAATGCTTAGGTCTTAGGTCAGTTAGGATCACCACTTTATTATGAGAATGTGAAATGTCAGAATAATAGTAGTGATTTATTTCAGCTTTTATTTCTTTCATCGCATTCCCAGTGGGTCAAACGTTTACAAACACTCAATTAGTATTTGGTAGCATTGCCTTTTAAATTGTTTTGACTTGGGTCAAACATTTCGGGTAGCCTTCCACAAGCTTCCCACAATGAGTTGGGTGAATTGTGTCCCATTCCTCCTGACAGAGCTGAAACTGAGTCAGGTTTGTAGGCCTCCTTGCTCACACTTGCTTTTTCAGTTCTGCCCAAAACTTTTCTATGGGATTGAGGTCAGGGCTTTGTGATGGCCACTCCAATACCCTGACTTTGTTGTCCTTAAGCCATTTTGCCACAACTTTGGAAGTATGCTTGGGATCATTGTCCATTTAGAAGACCCATTTGCGACCAAGCTTTAACTTCCTGACTGATGTGGATATATTGAAGAAACATCTGACAATTTTCCTGCCTTGTGATGCCATCTATTTTGTGAAGTGCACCAGTCCCTCCTGCAGCAAAGCACCCCCACAACATGATTCTGCCACCCCCGTGCTTCACGGTTGGGATGGTGTTCTTTGGTTTGCAAGCCTCCCCCTTTTTCCTCCAAACATAATGATGGTCATTATGGCCAAACAGTTCTATTTTTGTTTCATCAAAAAGTATGATCTTTGTCCGCATGTGCAGTTGCAAACCGTAGTCTGGCTTTTTTTATGGTGGTTTTGGAGCAGTGGCTTCTTCCTTGCTGAGCAGTCTTTCAGGTTATGTCGATATAGGACTCGTTTTACAGTGGATATAGATACTTTTGTACATGTTTCCTCCAGCATCTTCACAAGATCCTTTGTTGTTCTGGGATTGATTTGCACTTTTCACACCAAAGTACGTTCATCTCTAGGAGACAGAACGCGTCTCCTTCCTGAACGGTGTGATGGCTGAGTGGTCCCGTGGTGTTTATACTTGCGTACTATTGTTTGTACAGGTGAACGTGGTACCTTCAGGCATTTGGAAATTGCTCCCAAGGATGAACCAGACTTGTAGAGGTCTATTAAAAAAAAATGAATCTGAGGTCGTGGCTGTTTGTGTTTTTTTCCCCCCATGATGTCAAGCAAAGATGCACTGAGTTTGAAGGTAGGCCTTGAAATGCATCCACAGGCATACCTCCAATTGACACAAATTATGTCAATTAGCCTAATAGAAGCTTCTAAAGTGATATCATTTTCTGGAATTTTCCAAGTAGTTTAAAAGGCACAGTCAACTTAGTATATGTAAACTTCTAACCCATTGGAATTGTGATACAGTGAGTTATATGTGAAATAATCTGTCTGTAAACAGTTGTTGGAAAAATGACTGCATATGCTACATGCACACAGTAGATGTCCTAACCGACTTGCCAAAACTATAGTTTGTTAACAACAAATTAGTGGAGTGGTTGAAAAACAAGTTTTAATGACTCCAACCTCCAACCAATGTACGTAAACTTCCGACTTCAACTGTATGTATCTTTATCGAGATAAGAAATTTCGGCCATATCGCCCAGCCCTAATTGTCATCGTAACATAGACTATCAGCTCACAAGACCAAACAGGCATAGGCCTATATTCCATTATAGGAATATAGGCATAGGCCTATATTCCATAGTTATGTTTGTTAACCATCAAACTGTACAAGTACAATACTCTATGCTTGTGTTATTGGTTTTGATAGTTTGGGATGTATTACTGTCATTGCCCTCCAGCTTTGCCCATTAAACTTCACAGTAAACAGTCCTAAGTAGCCTGATGTGTAGAAGTCTCAAGAAACCAGAGTAAAAAGGAGCTGGTGTATTTTGGGTGTTTACACGCCCTCCGCTCTACCCCCTGTCCTCTTGTGGGGTTTGGCAGCAGGATCCCTCCCTCCTCACGAAACCCCATGTTGTTTGCTCAGGCTCATGTCTACTCGGCATGCAGTGCCATGTGGACTGAAATCCAACTCCTAGAGCTTGTCTCTCTCTCCCCTACCTTCAGGGAAAGGCCTGTCTGGGGATCTGTAGCATACCCCAGCAGGATATATCACATCGTATCCAACTACAATCATACTTCATGTTACAACCCAGCAAGGCTTTCAGCAGACCCTTTTCCTAGTTCATTGTTATGAACTCCACTGAAGTTTAAGTGAAAATAATGTGAATATTTTTGAGTGGTGGGTAAGATGTGTTTTTGTCTTCAGGTTGATTCTTGAGAAAGAAGGAGCCCGCTCTCTGTTCAGGGGCCTGGGGCCTAATCTAGTGGGCGTGGCCCCCTCCAGGTAAGCACCCAACATTACTTAAAACATTTTAGATTAATGAAATTATATTATTGTATGATCATTTCATATTTCAGGCTAAACAATATAATTAACCACGTTTCCATCCAAACATTTCACGCAGAGTTACCTGATGCATAAAAAGTCTAAACGGTTCACCTGATATGGATGAAAATAACCTCAAATTAAAGCTGACAGTCTACACTTAAACCTTTTAGCAATTGTATAATTTCAAATCGAAAGTGCTGGAGTACGAAGCCAAAACAACCAAAAATTTGACATTAGCCCAATACTTTTAGAGCTCATTGTATGTGTGCGCTACGCAGTATCTGCTCTATGGTTGCAAAGCTACCGGTAATTTACTAAAGTTACTTGAATCTTAACATAATCTAAGTAACTTTGGTAATTGATTCTTGAATAACTGTTAAAATAAATATCATATTAGGGGTGACCCCATTTAGTCGATTGGTCGATAGGCTGTTGGTTGACCAAGATTATTTTAGTTGCTCAATCGCAGATCTAAAAATGAATGGCACACGAGACACCGGTCTGATTTGCACCTGTCTCAGAGGACTAATCCATTGAGGAGGCAGCGGGGATGCCACAGTCCAAGAAGGAGTGTGGCTAAGATTCATAATGCACGTCTCTCCTGAATGTGCTCTCTTCCGCTATTTCGTGCCCGTTCATTGGTTCATAACTTTGTGTGAATTGTTTGCCCTTGATTGTTAGTCTATCAATTCCCCATTACATAGATCACCAATAGTAGCCTACTTTTACCGTTAATTCACATAATTGTTTACGGTAATTTCTGTTCATGCATTCAATATATTATTACAGTTTACTGTTCTCATTGTCGGAGTGGGCACCTTGTTTGCAGAATTCACAACCTATGCTACACTTGTGAGGAATATGTTTTGGTTTATTTCATTCCATTTATGAGTTTTGTCAATTTATTTATTGTCTTTTGTTTGGAGCGCTCCTGTCAATGTTGAGGAAGGACACGCACCTGATTACGCATATAGGCTACCTGGCCTGTGAGCAAATGTAGGCATATAAACCTGATCCAGTGGAAACATCATAAAATACCTGATTTACTTCTCATCCCTTGAACAAATACCCCACAGCTGTGTCTGTCCTGACTGGCATGTTAGGTCATTGCCAACTCGTGCTAGCGAGGCTATGGCATAGAAGTCACTTTTAGATTTGTATCATTTTCATTTAGAAATAATTCAAATTAACTACATGACAATTATTTTGAGGTATACTTTGTATTATAAATGAAATGAAACTGTTCACGAACATGTGCATATGAAAATCATAACTGGCACGCAGATCGGTAGACATGGTCATATTAATTGGCACTCCAAATGGAAAAGGATGCCAACCCCTGGAGTAGCCTATTACAGGCATCTTCAGGAGCATAATGGCAGATTATTTTGCCAACGGCCAGGAGGAGGAGGGTCAAGAGCAGGTTATTTTTCCTCTGGTTGATCGCTAGCTCCCTCTTTAGGGATTTATTTAAACAGCATGCTCAAAGCATCAGAGAAGTTCAGTGTATATATAAACTCAGCAAAAAAAGAAATGTCCATTTTCCTTGTCTTTCAAAGATAATTCATTAAAATACAAATAACTTCACAGATCTTCATTGTAAAGGGTTTAACCTAGCGGAACCCCTCGACAACATTCCGCTGAAAAGGCAGTGCGCGAAATATGTAACTTTTACACATTAACATGTCCAATACAGCAAATGAAAGATAAACATCTTGTTAAAAACCTCTTAAGGCTAGGGGGCACTATTTTCATTTTTGGAAAAAATAACGTTCCCAAAGTAAACGGGCTATTTTTCAGGACCAGATGCTAGAATATGCATATAATTGACAGCTTAGGATATAAAACACTCAAGTTTCCAAAACTGTAAAAATATAACAGAACTGATATTGCAGGCGAAAGCCTGAGAAAAATCCCATCAGGAAGTGACTCTTATTTTGAAACCCCTGTGTTCCTATGCATCCCTATTGCCCATTGAAAGGGATATCAACCAGATTCCTTTTTCTATGGCTTCCCTAATGTGTCTACAGCCACTAGACATAGTTTCAGGCTTTTATTTTGAAAAATGAGCATGAACGACAACATTGCGTCAGTGGTCAGGTGATGGCTCTCAGAGTGATTTGTGTGTAATAGACAAAAGCGGCCATTGTTCCTCTCGCTCCTACTGAAAAGCCAATTGTCCCGGTTGATATATTATCTAATAGATATTTGAAAAACACCTTGAGGATTGATTATAAAAAACGTTTGCCATGTTTCTGTCGATATTATGGATCGTGACTGCAATTTCCGGTGGATTTCTCAACGAAACGTGGACAAGAAATGGAGGTATTTTGGCTATAAAAATAATCTTTATGGAACAAAAGGAACATTTGCTGGGAGTCTCGTGAGTGAAAACATCCGAAGCTCATCAAAGGTAAACAATTTAATTGGATTGCTTTTCTGATTTTCGTGACCAAGCTTCCTGCTGCTAGCTGGACATGCTAGGCTATCGATAAACTTACACAAATGCTTGTCTTGCTTTGGCTGTAAAAACATAATTTCAAAATCTGAGATGACAGGGTGATTAACAAAAGGCTAAGCTGTGTTTCACTATATTTCACTTGTGATTTCATGAATATGAATATTTTTTAGTAAGATTTTTTGTCCGTTGCGTTATGCTAATTAGTGTCAGTTGATGACAATACTCCCGGAGGGGTAGTTTCAAAGAGGATAATCTACCCATCGTGTCCGATTTCAAAAATGCTTTACAGCGAAAGCACTACATATGATTGTTAGGTCAGAGCCAAGTCAAAAAAACACAGCCATTTTTCCAGCCAAAGATAGGAGTCACAAAAAGCAGAAATATAGGTCCAATGAATCACTAACCTTTGATGATCTTCATCAGATGACACTTATAGGACATCATGTTACACAATACATGTATGTTTTGTTCGATAATATGCATATTTATATCCAGAAATCTGTTTACATTGGCGCCTTACGTGCAATAATGTTTTGATTCCAAAACATGTGGTGATTTGCAGAAATACTCATAATAAACATTGATACAAGTGTTATTCACAGAATTAAAGATATACCTCTCCTTAATGCAACCGCTGTGTCAGATTTCAAAAAAGCATAATCTGAGAACGGCGCTCAGAACCCAGAACAGCCAGAGGAATATCCACCATTTGAGTCCACAAAGTTAGAAATAACACCATAAATATTCACTTTGATGATCTTCATCACAATGCACTCCCAGGAATCCCAGGTCGACAATAAATGACTGATTTGTTCCATAAAGTCTGTCATTTATGTCCAAATAGCCACTTGTTGTTATTGTGTTCAGCCCAGTAATCCATCTTCATGAGGCGCAGGCATTTCATCCAGACAAAAAAATCTAAAAGTTCCGTTAGTCCTTTAGAAACATGTCAAACGATGTATGCAATCAATCTTTTTAACCTCTTGCGACGAGCAAACCCGTATCCCGGAGTGTAATCATAGCCTCAAATGCATTAGCATAACGCAACGGACATAAATACCCCTAGAAACTTTTCCTATTCATGAAAATCGCAAATGAAATAAATATATTCAAACACAAGCTTAGCCTTTTGTTAACAACACTGTCATCTCAGATTTTCAAAATATGCGTTACAGCCAACGCTAGACAAGCATTTGTGTAAGTTTATCATGGCATAATGCTATGCTAGGCTCTGCTGGCAGCAGGCAACATTTTCACGAAAATAAGAAAAGCAACCAAATTAAATAATTTACCTTTGAAGAACTTCAGATGCTTTGACTCAGGAGACTCCCAGTTAGATAGCAAATGTTCCCTTTTTCCAAAAATATTATTTTTGTAGGCGAAATAGCTCCCGTGTCTTCATCATGCATGGCTGAGAAATCGACCGGAAAATGCTACAAATATAACGCCAAACTTTTTTCAAAGTTTGCTCCATAATATAGACAAACACGGCAAACGTTGTTTAGGATCCATCCTCAAGGTGTTTTAACATATATATTCAATAATATATCCGTCGAGGCAATTGGTTTCTCATAAGAAGCGATTGGAAAAATGGCTACCTCAAGGTTTTCTGCGGGAGACACCATGTGACCACATACCATATATGGTCCCTTACAGCCATTCTTCAATGGAAATGCCTAAAAAGACGCCACAATGCTGTAGACACCTTGGGGAATACGTGGAAAACGTAAGCTCATTCGTAGCTCATTCACAGCCATATAAGGAGTCATTGGCATGAGGCAGTTTTAAAAAATGCGGCACTTCCTGGTTGGATTTTTATCTGGGTTTCGCCTGGAACATCAGTTCTGTGGCACTCACAGACAATATCTTTGCAGTTTTGGAAACGTCAGTGTCTTCTTTCCAAAGCTGTCAATTAAGGTGAATGCACCAATTTGTAAGTCGCTCTGGATAAGAGCGTCTGCTAAATGACTTAAATGTAAATGTAGTCGAGCATATTTTCGTGACAAACTATCTTATAAAGTATAATATAAAGTGAAGAGAAGAAAAGGCCTAGGAGGAGAGATCACTAGAAATGATTCGGTTGACGGTTTTGTGTGGATTAATTGTCAGAGTAGAGGACCTTGTGCATTTCAGGTAAAATAACAACTCAATGTTTATCTCAGGACAAATTAGCTGGCAACAGCAAGCTTGCTAAATTGGCTTTTTACTTGTCCACAAATGAATGTAATTGGTTCAGAGTTTGTTTTGATATTTTAACCTGCGTGTTGTGATCGCGTTTGGTGTGGGGGGACAAAATACATTTATACACGATGGCGCACCTGCGCAGCCAGTTTGGGTTCCGTGTTAGACTGGACAAACAGCACTAATGCACTGCATCAGGCTGTCCATCCCACAGTCTTAATGCTGTTACATAACACTGTCGGTCACTGTGGAGGATAAAGGAGAGCACAAAACTAGGGTTTCTGAGTGAGCGAGAGAAGCCGATCACAGCTACAATGATCAGGGCTCAGTGGCACTGTACTGTAGCCAGCCAGTGAGCTAACCAACTGTAGGAGTGGGAGAAAAGATTTGTTGCTAAATTGCTACTAATGCTAATTAGCCCCGGGCCTGCTGATGATGATGCGTCAAAGTGGTAGCTAATGGTAGAGGCTAGCTAATGCTATGTCTAACAAGAGCTTGTGTATGTGGGGTGCTTTGTTGACACTGTCAGGGTAGACGTGTAGACGAGTCAAATTGATGTAACACGAAATGCACTACATGGCCAAAGGTATGTAGACACCACTTCAAATATGTGGATTCAGCTATTTCAGTCACACCCGTTGCTGACAGTTGTATAAAATCGAGCACACAGTCATCCAATTTCCATAGACAAACATTGGCAGTAGAATGGCCTGTACTGAAGAGCTCAGTGACTTTCAACGTAGCACCGTCATACGATGCCACCTTTCCATCAAGTCAGTTTGTAATATTTCTTACCCTGCTAGAGCTGCCCCGTCAACTGTAAGTGCTGTTATTGTGAAGTGGAAATGTCTAGGAGCAACAACAGCTCAGCAGCAAAGTGATAGGCCACACAAACTCATCGACTGTCCTTAGTTGCAACACTCGCTACTGATTTTATTATATATCTTTAATCCAAACTGCCTCTGGAAGCACAGTCAGCAAAAGAACAGTTCATCGGGAGCTTCATGAAATGGGTTTCCATGGCAGCCAAACACAATCCTCAGATCACCATGCGCAATGCCAAGCGTCGGCTGGAGTGGTGTAAAGCTCACCACCATATTAATGCCCATGATTTTGGAATGAGATGTTTGACGAGCAGGTGTCCACAAAATGTTGGTCAAGTTGTGTGTGTGTGTGTATAGCCTAGGCTAGACACACACACAGTCTTGTACAGCTAACCTTGTAGGGACACACATTTCAGTTCCATTCAAAGTCCTATTTTCCCTAACTCTTACCTTAACCCAAAAATGTAACCTTAAACTTAACTCTAAACCCAGCTGTTTAAAAAGTTATATAAGCTTTTATTTTTGTTTTAAGAAAATCTAAATTGTTGGTATTCCTGATTCTATATATGATCACGAGTCATCATGCCCGATGAGAGCACCATCAAAAATAACACCGGATTTTCTTAAATGAAAACACGATTACTCAATGTGCGCTTGAAATCAATATGTAAACATGGCTCAGACATAGTATAGGCCTATGCTATAATACTTTCTTACAAACAGAAAAATATGGGCTCTTGTGTGACTCTGTAGCACGTACTTCTCATCTCTCAGTCCGGGGAAATGTGATGGGCTGTCGCTGTGAAGTATCTCGCTGTAGCCCTGGAGGTCCATCCATCAGTAGTAAGCACAACACAGGGTTTGTTGGCCAATTCATTGACAACTTCAGCTTTGGCTTCTTACTGTGAATTTGGAAAGTATTCAGACCCCTTGACTTTTGTAGCATTACAGCCTTATTCTAAAATTGATGAGGATCTACACCCCATAATGACAAAGCAAAAAAGGTATTTAGGAATGTTTGCTAATTTATAAAAAAAATTGAAACATCTTATTT
This sequence comes from Oncorhynchus nerka, assembly GCF_034236695.1. Classification (NCBI taxonomy): domain Eukaryota; kingdom Metazoa; phylum Chordata; class Actinopteri; order Salmoniformes; family Salmonidae; genus Oncorhynchus; species Oncorhynchus nerka. The sequence continues at coordinate 24,508,730 of NC_088406.1, read as the reverse complement.
ACGTAAGTATTCAGGCCCTTTGCAATGAGATTATGTGCATCCTGTTTCCATTGATCATCCTTGAGTTGTTTCTACAACTTGATTGAAGTCCACCTATGGTAAATTCAATTGATTGGACATGATTTGGAAAGTCACACCTGTCTATATAGGGTCCCAATGTTGACAGTGCATGTCACAGCAAAAGCCAAGCCATTATGTCGAAGGCATTGTCTGTAAAGATCTGAGACAGGATTATGTTGAGGCACAGATCTGGGGAAGGATACCAAAACACCTCCATTCTTGAATGGAATGTCCGCCCAGCCAAACTGAGCAATCGGGGGAGAAGGGCCTTGGTCAGGGAGGTGACCAAGAATCCGATGGTCACTGACAGAGTTCCTCTGTGGAGATCGGAGAACCTTCCAGAAAGACAACCATCTCTGCAGCACCCCACCAATCAGGCCTTTATGGTAGAGTGGCCAGACATAAGGTACTGCTTAGTAAAAGGCACATGACATCCCACTTGGTTTGCCAAAAGGCACCTAAAGACTCAGAGCATGAGAAGCAAGATTCTCTGGTCTGATGAAACCAAGCTTGAACTCTTTGGCCTGAATGCCAAGTGTCACATCTGGAGGAAACCTGGCACCATCCCTACTGTGAAGCATGGTGGTGGCAGCATAATTCTGTGGGGATATTTTCCAGAGGCTACGACTGGGTGACTAGTCAGGATCAAAGGAAAGATGAACGGAACAAAGTACAGAGATCCTTGATGAAAACCTGCTCCAGAGTACTGAGGACCCCAGACTGGGTCAAAGGTTCACCTTCCGACAGGACAACGACTCTAAGCACACAGCCAAGACAACGCAGGAGTGGCTTCGGTACAAGTCTCTGAATGTCCTTGAGTGGCCCAGCCACAGCCTGGACTTGAACCCGATTGAACATCTCTGGACAGACCTGAAAATAACTGTGCAGCAATGCTCCCCATCCAACCTGACAGAGTTTGAGAAGATCTGCAGAGAAGAATGGGAGAAACTACCCAAATACAGGTGTGTCAAGCTTGTAGCATCATACCCAAGAAGACTTGAGGCTGTAATCGCTGACTAAGGTGCCTCAAAAGTAATGAGTAAAGGGTCTGAATACTTATGTAAATGTGATATTTCCATTTTTTTTATTTGTAATACATTTGCGCAAATTTCTAAACCTTTTGCTTTGTAATTTTGGGGTATTGTGTGTAGATTGTGGCTGGAGAACTTTCACGAGGTGCTGAAACCTACTATTCTTCTCAACCACCGAGAATGGCTCATATCCACCGCCATTAACATACCGATCACTCTTGTCATTTCTGTTGCCCGATCAGAATCGACTGCGAATAGCTACTTGAATGCAGAGGGGAGACAAAGTTGTTCTTTTGCATTTCCGTCTTGCTCCGGTTGTAGGAATACTGAGGTTATGTCGTGAAAGTTTGAGATATTGGCAGCTGCATAAGCTATTGTTGATCAGTGGCCAAATATTTGTAGTGTTTTATCCACAACTCTCTGTCCATTGCTGTTGTAATCTATTGAGAAACCAACATTTTCCCAAACTGTAGATTTTAAACGTTGATAGAGAATCCTCCCGATTTATCGACCCTACCACTCGCCATCGTACAGAACTAGTTCCCAGCTCCGCCTCCAAAAAAAGGACTTTTAAATGCGGCATATTAAGACTGAAATTTGATTACAATGTGCGGATAGGCTCTGTTTCAACAGAATAGCCTGAAACAGATTTACTCCAGGCATACAACACAGCGTAGACATAGCATATAGAACAAGTGGTTTTTATGTTTTACATATATTTTTTTAATGTATTCATTCGGTTTCACAGTGCGGACCGAACCGAAGTCCCCAATACCGAACGGTTCTGTATGAATACATGTACCTTCTACTGTATTCTGTAAGTTCCTTGGCAGGACAAGGGTTTCCCCACCAGGGATGGTGAAGATGATGATTCCTGTGCTGTATGTATCATGTTCTCATCCTGTCTCCTCCAGAGCCATCTATTTTGCTGCGTACTCCAGTGCCAAAGAGAGACTGAATGGAGTGTTTCAGCCGGACTCTACACAGGTCCACATGGTGTCTGCTGGCTTGGCAGGTAACCACACCAACCTCACCCACTTTCTAACACTATACCATGTAGTCTTACATTTACATTTAAGTCATTTAGCAGACGCTCTTATCCAGAGCGACTTACAAATTGGTGCATTCACCTTATGACATCCAGTGGAACAGCCACTTTACAATAGTGCATCTAAATCTTTTAAGGGGGTGAGAAGGATTACTTTATCCTATCCTAGGTATTCCTTAAAGAGGTGGGGTTTCAGGTGTCTCCGGAAGGTGGTGATTGACTCCGCTGTCCTGGCGTCGTGAGGGAGTTTGTTCCACCATTGGGGGGCCAGAGCAGCGAACAGTTTTGACTGGGCTGAGCGGGAACTGTACTTCCTCAGTGGTAGGGAGGCGAGCAGGCCAGAGGTGGATGAACGCAGTGCCCTTGTTTGGGTGTAGGGCCTGATCAGAGCCTGGAGGTACTGAGGTGCCGTTCCCCTCACAGCTCCATAGGCAAGCACCATGGTCTTTTTTTTACGCTTTTATTTATAGATTTTTCATTAGTAGGTATACTTTTCAATCATCCATTTTTCTGTGAGTATTCAGTAAACTGTAGCTAGGCATTTTGGATGATAAGCTAACCTGTAGAGTCATGTGATGTGACTACTTCTAATGTGTTGGTCAGACATGCCAGAGAGCTGCACCTGACCGGGTCAGTGGTGGCAAGTCCAGTCAAACCCAGACTGACTAGTTCTGTAGAGGTCCCCTACCTTACGTTCCTATTCTAGGGTTAGGTTTCTATATTCTAGTCTCGTGCTACAGTATATCTGCCCAGCAGCTCTCAGCCTGTTGGTTCCTGTGACAGCTCCTCATATGACCTAATCCTCTAGCCTAGTGGCTAAACTAGTTTGACACAAGGGGTCCCTCTGTCTTTCCATCTGCATTTTGTTAGGACATTGTTGATTTTTCAAAGGCAAGGGAGTAGAATAGTCAATTTGTTGTTGAGGTTCCGTCTACAAACCCTTCTTCAAGACAAGTCTCAGTTAGGCCTAATATAATACAAGAGCTCAAACCTAGGCCTCCTGTACACACACTGAATCATCTGTTTCCCCCTGGCCATTATGCACCTCTGCTTCAAAGTGACAACCCCATGTTAAACCTGGCATATCAGGCTGAAGCAGGCAGAGCAACTCCCTGGCAGGCTGATGTAAGCAGTACTAGACATGGTAAAACTTTATTTTGGAAGATCGACTAAACAGCCTTCCTAGACGCAAGCTGGTTTCATACATGTTGGTGACATGAGATGTCCTGATGAAGGTCCACTGACTGGAAGCTCAGCCACAGTTAAAGACATTTGCATCTGACCGGAAGTATGCAGAGACCTTTTCCCTTTTTCTCCAGTTTTGCCTCCAGCAAAAGTATGTGGTAGATTCTACCTATTATCATACAATTATATTGTAAAACTCCAACTTGTACAGTATTACACACACACACACACTGGCCTTTTCTAGATGAGGAAATACATTCTCTAAATTATTATTTCTGTCCAGTGTCAGTGATCCTATGTAGCCTAGACTCCTGGCTTCTACCCTTTTAGAATTTAGGTCAGTCAAGCAAGCTGGGCTTTTAAAGAGCACTGCGTGTTTTTGTAATAGAGGACCGGGTAGGAACGTGATCCAGATCCCTCCAGGTGTTTTTGACAGGTTTACGTTAACACCCTTTCCCTCTGAGCAGCATGGCTCGGTCCTTCCACCAGTCAAATCAAGGCCCAAATACTCCCTCTAGTGGCCACTCCATGAGGTGCAGCTACCTGTAGAACCAGTATTAGCCACAACAGGCTTCTTTCTCTCTGTGATGCAGGAGCTCAGGGAGGGGAATAGACTGGCTCTGGTATGAGACGGGTGTGTTGATAGGCTGGTGAGAAAAGAAGCCTGTTTGCCATTGGTAGAGAGAGTTGTGATACAGAGAGCTCATTGGTACATCGTAGATATGTGCTACAGAGAGTTGTGTAGCCAAGTGGCATTTGCAGAGCTAGGAATAACCCTGAGATCAGTGTCAACATGACTGCCAGGCTAAAGCAGTCGAACACTGAAATTATGGAAGTGTAACCTTACACACACTAACATGCTGTCACAACACAGATATCCTAGGCCTTGTCATACTGTGGTATGTTCATGAGCTCGTCTCTCTTAAAAACGTGTTGACAAGGTTAACAGTTCTTAATTTCTGATGGTTTTAAATTCCCTTTAGGGCTGATGCCCCAGAGAAGATTTGGACAGTGTTTTGTTCTGCAGCTTAGTAGACAGACACTCCTGGTGTTGGTGGTGTTTGTCTGTAAAGTTAAGTGCCTGAATCATCAGAGCTCTTGTCCTTCCTCTCAGGGTTCACAGCCATCACAGCTACCAACCCTATCTGGCTCATCAAGACTCGCATGCAGCTGGACTCCAGGTAAACACACATGTCTGAGTCAGTAGTGGCTAGAGGTGGATTTAGGATGTGGTGTCGGTGTACAGCGCCTCTGTCTTTTGTACCATTAGTAAATCCTTTTCCGCCTGCCTTTCATAGGAACCGCGGGGAGAAGCCCATGAATGCGTTTGAGTGTTTGCGGCGGGTATACCAGACAGAAGGCCTGCGAGGGTTCTACCGGGGAATGTCAGCGTCCTACGCTGGAATCTCAGAGACTGTGATCCACTTTGTCATCTACGAGAGCATCAAGCGGCGCATCCTGGAGGCCAAGGCCACGCAGCACATGGACGAGGAGTCGTCCAAGGATGCCTCAGACTTTGTGGGGATGATGCTCGCCGCTGCCACCTCCAAGACCTGTGCCACATCCATTGCTTACCCCCACGGTGAGGGCACTGCATCCTGGGAGCAGGAGTGGAGGATGGGGGGGGGGGGGGTTATAGTCTGTCATGTGTTTGTAGTCCTTAGACTAGTTAGAACCTGTTGTTAGTATTGGTTCCAGTATGGAATCTAGTACTGGGAAAGTATTTATTTGAAATGTACCAGGAAATGAGCGTGCTCCTCTCCCTTTTCCCATCTTTACAGAAGTGATCCGCACCCGGCTACGGGAGGAAGGCACCAAGTACCGTTCCTTCTTCCAGACTCTGACCACGGTGCCCAAGGAAGAGGGCTACCGGGCGCTGTACCGCGGCCTCACCACCCACCTGGTGCGCCAGATCCCTAACACCGCCATCATGATGTGTACCTACGAACTAGTGGTCTACATGCTAAACGGTTAACCTTTGTCCCTTGACCTACGACCCCAGATTAAACCCTAGAGAGATGGGCCTACGTCCCACGTTGGACCAATGGCACAGAGACCCCCAAGAAACAGGAGAGGGACCAGGTACTCATCTCTCACACCTCCAGTCCCTCCATCCTGTCTAAAACGAAAGCAAATTGTCCTAAAAGCACCCTGTTTTGGGATGGGGTTGGGTTGTTTTCAGAGGTGCACGACACAGGAAGAGGGGTTGGTAGACAGGAAATCGCCATGTTTGTTTTGGGGATATGGTTTAAAGGTGTTTAAAAAGAAGCAGTGTCATTGAAAATGAGTTCTTAGGAGCCCTTTCTCCCTCCTTTTCTTGCCCTCTCTTATTGTCTCCTAAATAAGCTTCTTTACTAGAGCATAGCTTACTGGAGCAGGTACAGTGGGGAGAACACAAGCTATTTTAGTCTAACAATGCTAATCATTTCTCTGGGTTGTGTGTCAAGGGGCAGTAGAGTAGAGGTAGTAGAGGCTTGTTGAGTGCAGTGAGGTCTTAAGAATTGGGTTGAAGGTTTGAGCGAGGTGGATAGGGGACGTGCCTTGCCTTGCGTGACAACTTCAACTGACCGGTATAGATGCACAATAGTGATGAAGAGAAGCAAAGGTCAAACCAGCCCTTGTTTCTGGATCTCATTAAACCACAGTTGGACCGCAGGCATTCAGAACCACACAGTGCTGGTCGGGTCCGCTTTGCACTCAGGACCAAGCCTGGTCCCATCCACCCCAGGTCAGCAAGCTCACAGGTCATCCCTACAGCCAGGTCTAACCTAACCTCTGTGACTGGCTGGCCGGCCGGCCCTGACTAACACTAAGGCTTGAAACTCTGACTCATACAGCAGTCTTTACAGTGTTCTCTTTGTGTGGATGTTCTGTAATGTGGGTGATGGTAAGAACCTTTTGACCCTCTCCCTCATACCACCCAGACTGACCAGAATCATCCGCCATTTTAAACTACTTGAATGTTAATCAACACAAGGAATAACAAACGAAAGACTATGGGAGCATTGTCCCACATCAGATGGCAACTTTGTGTAAATATTCTAAGAGAGAAAATGCATAAAAAGTTTACGAACAACAAGACAATTATATGAAATCGTATAAATGTCTTCATAAGATGTAACATTGTTGCATTTTTCTACCCAGTCATGGGAGTTTAAACTGTTTTTTGGGGAGATTGGAGGGTGAACCTCTGAACCTCAAGATTTCCCCTCCTCCCCCCCTTTGACATACAGTATTGTGATTCTTTCTGCACTTTTCTATAGACCTGCTCTGACCTCCAGTTGCATCTCTTCTTTCCCTGCCTCAGAATCCACATGTTACCAATGAGACAATCCTCTGTCTGGTGTTCACTTTGGGAATAGATGGAATTCTCTTGTGTACGTGTGTGAAATGCTACACGATAAGGAGACCCTGTGTTGTCTATCCCCATACTTTATGCAGTATGTGTTTTTACAAGTTGACTACGTTTGGAAAAACAATCCGTTTTTTGATGCCTTGAAAACAGAAAGATGCTTTGCTGTCTACTTCTTTCCACTCCCTTTATTTAGCTGTTTTTCCTGTTATTTTCTGATTGTCATTTTGAAACTGTGAGAACTCAATGTTCATCATCTCCTTGTTTACATTCAGTCTTGTGTAACCATAGAGACGACCTTACCTACTGACCTTTCCCCACTCACATGATATGAGCACGAAGAGTCTTCCCAGCACATGTAAGCATCACTGCAGCCATTCAGTCAAATATCCACAGGTCACACTAATGCTAGAAGTAAGAATTAGGTTCATAACATGCTTACTGTTCCTTAAGAGGGGGTGCACAACCACATTTAAGTTGCACCTGTATTCGTCTCTGTCTCACTCGTCATAATTCACGATTTTAGAAACATTCTATTCTTACTGACTTTAAAATGTCAATACATTTACCATTAATTTCTATTGGGCACAAAATAATCTGAAACACAACCAAAACAAACAGCAAATGCATCAAACACATTTGTAGTCGCAATGTTGACGTAATCATTGCGTGCTATAAATATGGGGCCAAATAATGAACTTTTTACTACACCTAAGTGCATTTGTCCCAATACTTTTGGTCCCCTAAAAATGGGGAGACTGCCAAAACAACGTGTTACTGTCCCAGTACTTGGAGCTCCCTGTATAATTAATATATATATTTTTTTAATTGATCCACGAGGGCCGCCAGTTGCCCATCCCTGACCAACATGTGCATGTTTCTACTCTGGGTCTGTGTGTGCTTATAACCAGAGACATTTGGTACTCTGTTCTTTCACATGGGTCTGTTCTCATCTTGTCCCTGAATGTCTGAATTGTGTGTTCGAGAGCGTGTTTGTTCCATATGATTCTTGTCCTGCCCTTTTTTGTTTTGTAGGTGTGTGTCAGAAGTATGCTCTGTCATTAATGGACTGTGTTTTTCCATTTGTTTCCTCTAATTTGTGTTTTGTATTTGCTCGTGAGGTCTTTGACGAGCCTCCTAGATGCGTGGCTGACTCTATGCATTCTTCTCACACCCCTGGTTTGTAAAACAAATTTCCATAAATGGGAAAGGGTGCTCGGGGCATTTGTGTGGTTTGATGGTTCCAGAAAATTTCTAACTTTACCGGCAAGGAAAGAAACCGCTCACTACTGTTTTTATAACCAGCAGATGGCAGTATTGACTTCAGGTGCCTGCAGCAAACTACCAAGTCGCTTATAACAAACACACCCAAGTTTCCATTTGTATTAGTGGTATGTACGGCATACACCATCCAACTAAATGCTTACGTGCAGGTTCTTTCTTCACAGTGCCACAAAAAGAAAATAACAAAGTAAATTGCTCCGTAAAAATATTTGATCATAAGTATAATACAGGAAGGCACAATTTATAGTCCAATAGGTGTTTAGCGATCATAAGAGTGTGACAGTGAGTCAGTCCAGTTGAAGTGGTGCTAAAAGAATGACTGTCATGGGTCTACTGATGTTGATGTCAGCCAGACACTGAACAGAAAAACAACCCTCCTACAGCTCCATACATGACCTTCACAATACCCTCTACCACACGGTGGACGTCGAACGGCAGTGAGGTGCTCATTTGTCAAATTCTCTTTCAATAAAGTCTACTTTCTTTCCATTCTTCATATGGTTGTCATTGATGTCGCAGCAACAATGTATTGTAATGTTGTTGAAAAGGGCAATGATCCTCCTCTCCCCAGTCCATACTAACACAGTACTTCAGTAGACTGTTATTTCCCCCCCACCTAGTCGCTTTGGTTAGTTGACAATGGCCCCCAGGTCCATTCACAGGCCAGTGTGTTGTGACCACACCACAGCTCTGGGAAGACGAGATACCATCCAGCCATGTGCTGCTAACCTCGTGTTAGTGGTTCTGTCAGTTGTATTCCATGCCTGCACTGACGACATTCACGGCTATTTAAAATGTGATTGACAGCTACCTACTTTCTGTGTGTCAGTGGAGGACGGCTCATAAATGTCCATAACAGCGCAAATGGAATGGCATCAAACACCTGGAAACCATGTTTGATACCATTCCAGTAATTACCATGAGCGTGTCCTCCTAAATTAAGGTGCCACCAACCTCCTGTGGTGTGTGTCCTGTCTACAGGGCTGACTATGGGGAGTCTACCCGTTGTTTAAAGATCATTAAAATAGGTCAAAGAGAAGTTTAGCTTTGAGAAGTCAAGCACTCATTCATTTGATCTGCCTTAGAGAGAACTTTTACACCACGCTCTGCAGAAGAAAATAACTAAACGAGTATACATTTCTTCATCTTCCCTCCATGCAAGATAACAGCCCTTCAACCGCTACATTCTCCCCCCCCCACATGTCACTCACTACAGGATGAGAGGGAGGTAAAGGAGGGAGAAGAGTGAGAGGAGGAATGTTGATAGGACATCATGGAGTGTGAATGCAGTAGAATAGACAGGTGAGGGGAGAGATTACACCTTTCATTATGAAAGTGATGGAAAGAACAGCCATAAGAAAAAGGAGAGTGCAGACAGTAATAATATGGATGATGGAAAGCTGCTTGGAGAGGGCGAGTAGTGGGCGAAATAAATGGGTTGAGTAGGGAGAGGGGGAAGATTACGGAAAGGAGAGAGCCAATAGCCACCGTTGTAAGATTATACCCCAGTCAACTGGATAGACTAGAGCTCAATTGTAATCATAGCAGTGCAGCTGCCACAACACACTCAAGAAACGGCGTATCAAGGATAAGCCCCTTTTAAACAGGTCAAACAACTTCAGTTTTTATCCCGATTTGATCCTACGTTTCCGCGAGGGAGTAAATTCATTACGGAGTCGATATTCCAATACCTGGTTTTAGCCTCACGAATTGTGGTGTCCGGCGTCATGCCCCAAAACCGTTCTCATCCTTTCCTTCAAATCCTCGCTTCTCAACCTGAATTTCAGCACAAAAGCCTTCGCCTGAGATCCATGTGGTAGAACACCAGTTATGTACCCTTCTGGTAATGGGCAGGTAACTATGGCCCTGCAAGACCATCCTTACCAAGCCTTCCTAGAGGGAGGATGATTGTAACCATTTAGGGACATTTTTCCTTCCCTACAACCACTTGCGTTAAATCATCTCATCATGACCACTTTGCTGTTGCTTGGCGCTCTAGTCCTGGTGAGCGCACGCACTCGTCCTGGTGTGATTTTTCTACAGTATGATCAGAGACAGATTTATGCTGTAAACCATGAAGGGTTTTTTGAACAGTAAAGCTGCTTTGTCTGAACTGTGATCGCAACAGGCTCTGTTCAGCCTACCTGCCCCATGGGTCATCAGGATCACAAAACATTACTGAGACTAAATATCAAATACATGCAGCCAACTACAGCATCAGATTTGAAATCACAGTTAGAGAAATTCAATACTATAGTTTTGGTTCAAAGGCTTAGTGTGTGAAGGTGCTGGGCAGCATTGCGACTTCCTTTCATTTGGATGACACTGACACGCTGAGGTGACAGTAGGTCCAATTGGGGGAAAATCACCAGTATGTTGGGTTCAGTTTTTTTTAATTCACATTTAAAAAGATGCTCATTGCAGCACATTCCTCGATCAGTCTCTCTCAGCGAGACTTCCTGTCTCAACCGGGTCACTTCCTGTTCGGCAAATAGATCTTAATACAATAGAAATAAACAAAAGCCTCATTCATAAAAAGAGAAAACGTATTTAAAAGAGGATTATCACCATCGGGATAAGAACAGGAGGAGTGAAAAAACAAAGCAGCATATACATTTTTTAAAACAGTCTCCTGTGACAGAGGTGTCGTGTGCTTTCTCTGCGCAGGCACATAAACAGTAATAGCGGATTGGCCCTCTGATCAGCTTAAACACACACTGACTGACAACATCCCAGGGTATGTCCACAACGGCACCCTATCCCGACATAGCGCACTACTCCTGATCCGTCTGATCAAACGTAGCGCACTACTCCTGATCAAACGTAGCGCACTACTCCTGATCAAACGTAGCGCACTACTCCTGATCAAACGTAGCGCACTACTCCTGATCAAGCGTGGCGCTACTCCTGATCAAGCGTGGCGCACTACTCCTGATCAAGCGTGGCGCACTACTCCTGATCAAGCGTGGCGCACGATCAAGCGTGGCGCACTACTCCTGATCAAGCGTGGCGCACTACTCCTGATCAAGCGTGGCACTACTCCTGATCAAACGTAGCGCACTACTCCTGATCAAACGTAGCGCACTACTCCTGATCAAACGTAGCGCACTACTCCTGATCAAACGTAGCGCACTACTCCTGATCAAACGTAGCGCACTACTCCTGATCAAACGTAGCGCACTACTCCTGATCAAACGTAGCGCACTACTCCTGATCAAACGTAGCGCACTACTCCTGATCAAACGTAGCGCACTACTCCTGATCAAGCGTGGCGCTTTACTCCTGATCAAACGTAGCGCACTACTCCTGATCAAACGTAGCGCACTACTCCTGATCAAACGTAGCGCACTACTCCTGATCAAACGTAGCGCACTACTCCTGATCAAACGTAGCGCACTACTCCTGATCAAACGTAGCGCACTATGTAGGGAATAGGGTGCCATTTGACGCAGACCCAGACAGAGACTTAATGGAAGCCTGGATCCAATGAAATCCACTGATAAATAAAGACACTGCCAGTTGAGAGGGAGGTGTAGTGCAGCAGGGCACTAAAAGATATCAGGGCTGCAGTGTCCCCAAACTCAGTGGAGTCAGAGTGGGTCTGACTGATGCCTCGGGTTGCCTGTTGCGGAGCAAGGCCGACACGCACCAACCCACACATGCATAAAACCTCACGCCACTCACACTGAAAACAGCCCCTCTGAGCATGAGCGAGTGTTTGCATATGCATGCATTCAAGAATGTTTGCCTGCCTGTGTGTTTTCCATCCTCTAACTCCCTGTGGCTAGGGGCTGGTGAGTCTCAGTGGAGCCTGCTATAGGGTCTAAATATAAATATCTAGATGTTCCAAGAGCCTTCCAGGGAATCTGTATAGATGTACAGTAGCTACGTATGATGTCTATATGCATCATCCTCAAACGCCCTGTTCCTCCAGGCACATATTCTAGAAGCACTACAGACCCACATACCCAATGAGAAGTCAGCATCATAGCCCAACACTTCTGCTACAGTCTAGTCTCAAGCCCACCCCCCTCCTTTCGTTAATCCTTCCTCTGTCCATCAACCATCACAGCAGTGAGCAAATTTAAAAAAAACACAAAAAAACCAGACAAATCCTAAAAAGAAACTCGGAACTCCTTCATAGGCTTCCTCCAGACCATCATCATTATCCTGAGTAGATGTCCAATGGTTCAGGGTTACATTTTTGGGGGTTGACTGTAGTGAAATGTAGCTGCCGTCAAGCAGTCAGTCGTTCGTTGTCCTGGTGAGTGGGGTCACTGGTACTGGAGGTAGTTCTTGAGGGTCTCTGGCAGAGGGAGGGTGTCTATCTGGTTGAGTCGGTCCCGCCCCAGAGCCAGCCTGGCCACTCGCCTGCACAGATCCATCAGGGGGAGGGGCTCCGCTGTGACAGACAGGAGAGAAGAGGACATTAAAAAAGGAATGTACACAGATTTAATAGATGCTATTTCAGAAGGAATGGCAATGAGTGCATTTAATATTGGTGTAGACTAAGCAATATGATATCATTCTCAGAAGGGCTTTTAAGTGCATTTGTTTGTGTCAGAGATCTTACCACACAGAGAAACTTTGATAATGAGAGTGCCCTTCACGGACGTCAACTTGACCGGTCCACCTGCCGTGACCATCTGTTTGTGCTGGACTTACAGAGCAGACACTCTCCTGAGCACTGTGTGAAGGTGATGCCCAGGAGCTCACCACACACAGTCTCCCTTACTAAAGTACACATACACAATCTGCTGAGTCACTGGCCACATGGCTTGGAATAGACAGAGTGGGTGGTGTCAAGGGGGACCCTAGGGAATCCTCTAAATGGACTGGTGCCCTTGTAGCTACGTGACCACTAGACAACACACAGCAAAATATATTAGACACACACTGACATTGGACTCTCCTGTATTATACACCAAGATTCCATGGGAAGGATGTGATACAAAAGCAGGCTGGCAGGCAGGCTGGCTTTTGACATTATCTATTTCACCATATAATGAATGTTCTTAAAACTAACAAAGATCCAAAAGAAACGTGCAAATTGATGATTGACTCAACTTCCAAGAAACTACCGTAAAACATAGGCCTTAGACACGCGCAGACAAATACACACGCACTTCCAGATGTCGACTTCCAGGATCCGGCCTGCCTATCTGACTCACTAACGGGCTAAACAGGTCACATGGTCACAGCCTACACCTCATTTGCTGCGCAGAGGGATTGTGGGAGATGGATGGATGTAATCTCCTGTCTGCATGTTTCTTCTGTTTGTATGACTCCATGGTTATATGGGCGTAAGACAGTCATAGGGCGTAAGACAGTTGGGCACCACCTGGAGGATGTAAAATCTACAATTCCTGTTAGAGAGCCTGGATATATTAGGTGACCTCTGAACTCAGTAGTGAAAGGTAGCTCTCACCACCTGCACACACACTGGTGTGTCATTACCTAGGCTTACTAAAGGAAGACGATCATCTCACTGTAGCCGTGTGTCAGGAACACACACACAAACAAGGCAAGCCTATTAACATGTGAGAGCCATAGTTGAGTCAATTGAGAGGAATAGTAACATAGCATGTTATTCAGTGGAGATCTGGGAATTGCATAGGAGGGATCATAATTATGATGCTGCTGTTGCTGCTTCCTGGAAACTGTCCAATCATCCAGCTGGTGCGCCCTCTCCCTGCGTTGCCACCAGCGACAAGTGGTCCCATCAAACAGCGGGAATCTGAGCAGGAGTCTGTTAATGTCTGCTGTCAATCAACAGTCTGGCTGAGCTATCAGACTCCACACTGCTCCGGTGAATGTAGGTGTGTGGGTGTGTTTGCAGGTTGAGGACTCGAAAAAGAGCATGGAGTAACCTGTATGGTGCGTATCTCTTGGGTATCATGATTAGCTTGAAATAGTCTTCACAAAGAAAGAGACAGAAAAGGGAGAGGTAGGGGAGAATAACAGCTACATGTTGGTCAATATTCTATGCAGAAGCATGTCTGCCTTGGCTTGCTGAACTGCATGCCATGTGGGTTCATAAAAACCCATATTACACTTCAAAACATGGGATGAAAGCAAACAGGACAGGGTGATATTAAGTATTAATGGAAGCAAATTAGCTGGAAGTGGTTCAGTTAAAGGGACTAGAAAGTAATATCAAGCAAGCCACTTTCTTCTCTCATCTCCATCCCTCTCCTCCTATCCCGTTTATATCCATCCATCGATCTTTCTCTCCCCTGACTCAGTCCCCCTCTCCCCCACTGCTCGGTTAATAATGGTGAGATACAGGTTTGTGTCAGTAAAGCAGATATGATGCTGTCTGGGTCTGTCTGATTCAGGCATAGTCCAGGGCTCTCGTTCTGGGACAATCAGGAGCATGCTCTAGACCTGTATGTAGATATGAACTCAGGTGAAAACAGAGGTAGGGCACTGATGTTGGATGACTAGGCCTGGCTTTCAGTCGGCGTTCCAATTCATCGCACATGTGTTCGATGGGGTTGAGGTCAGGGCTCTGTGCAGGCCAGTCAAGATCTTCCACACAGATCTCAACAAACCATTTCTATATGGACCTCGCTTTGTGCACGGGGGCATTGTCATGCTAAAACAGGAAAGGGCCTTCCCCTAACTGTTACCAAAGTTGGAAGCACAGAATCATCTAGAATGTCATCGTATGCTGTAGAGTTAAGATTTCCCTTCACTGGAACTAAGGGGCCTAGCCCAAACCATGAAAAACAGCCCCAGATGATTATTCCAAACTTTAAAGTTGGCACTACGCATTGGGGTACGTAGCGATCCCCTGGCATCCGCCAAACCCAGATTTACCCATCAAACTGCCAGATGGTGACGCATGATTCATCACTCCAGAGAACGCGTTTCCACTGCTCCAGAGTCCAATGGCGGCAAGCTTTACAGCACTCCAGCCGACACTTGGTGATCTTAGGCTTGTGTGCAGCTGCTCGGCCATGGAAACCCATTTCCCGAAGCTCCCGACGAACAGTTATTGTTGTTGCTCAGACATTTCCGATTCAAAATAACAGCACCTTTAACAGGCCAGAAATTTGACGAACTAACTTGTTGGAAAGGTGGCATCCTATGACGGTGCCACGTTGAAAGTCACTGAGCTCTTCAGTAAGGCCGTTCTACTGCCAATGTTTGACCTTGGTGATTGCATGCCTGTGTGCTCGATTTTATACATCCGTCAGCAACAGGTGTGGCTGAACTACCCGAATCTGCTAATTTGAAGGGGTGTCCACACACGTATCTTGATCCTGCTGTCCCAATTTCTTCTCGCGCTCTCCCCATCTTTGTTTCGGATCAATCTCTCCCGCCATCTCTCATTTCCTCTCAGACTCACAGTCTTTGCGTGCAACCAGGAGAGATTGACCTGCTGTCAGGATATTCAGTATGGACTTGTTGATTCCAGACTCAGAGCTTATCTAATCAATATGGAGAACTGTGCCAGTGGAGATGGATAACATCTCAAACTGTGCACCAGTTCCAATGACCACCTCATGAGTGGGAGTGGGAGCGTGTCAGATGTAAAATATATAAAAAGACTGACTTATTATGGCAAGTAGTGTGTGTGTGTCACACAAATGTATAAAATGACCATCTTGTGACAAGACGTGTGTGACGTCAATGCATAAAATGAGCAGCTCATCCTGCGTGATTGATTTTTCCAGTAAGTAAGCATGGGAAAGAACGTACAACAGTGACCAATCCCCAAGAGCACATCACCGGGAGAGTGAGTGAGAGCGCACATCAGACAGACAGGACAGACAGAACATCACAGGGGGAGAGAGAGAAAGGACATCACAAGGAGAGTGTGAGAAATAACGAATGGAAACAGCAGTGAGGAAGAGAGAGAGCAAGAGAAAGGGCAAGCCTCAGCCTCTCTCAAATTGGAAATGCCAGTGTCCAAATTGAATCGCTGACTTCAGCTGAATCCAATTGTTCACTGAACTAACGGACACCAGTCGTCCGTTGGCGCTTTATTACCAGACAGAACCAAATGTCCCAGCCACTGATCCCCAGACAGAAGCAAATGATCCAGTCCATTTAGCCACTGATCCCCAGACAGAAGCAAATGATCCAGTCCATTTAGCCACTGATCCCCAGACAGAAGCAAATGGTCCAGTCCATTTAGCCACTGATCCCCAGACAGAAGCAAACGATCCAGTCCATTTAGCCACTGATCCCCAGACAGAAGCAAATGATCCAGTCCATTTAGCCACTGATCCCCAGACAGAAGCAAATGATCCAGTCCATTTAGCCACTGATCCCCAGACAGAAGCAAACGATCCAGTCCATTTAGCCACTGACCCCTGCAGTGCCCCTATACACTCAGGTCCTCAGCATAATAAAGCCTGCTATACCTCTGCAAGGCATTGAGTACGGTTACATGCACACAACACCATTATTGTGGATAGTCAGATTAATATAATAGTTTGTTTAAAACGTTTACATACTTTGCAAGAATAACTATTTCCCTAATAATCCTGTTGACAGCAGTAAATCCCCAATGAAAATAAACGTTCTACCACAGTGACAATGTTATTTTTGCGAAGCCTATTATATTCAGAGTTCGGACATATAAAGTTTGTATCTGAAAACTATTTCTAAAGATGCACACTCTGCTTTTCCAAACTCACTTCACTCGTGCATAAGAGGGAGGCTTGCAATACCCGGTGCTGGCACATGTGCAGATCAAACACACCACTGGAACGCTGATTAAGCGGTTTACGTGTCCTAATCAGTCTAAAGATCGCAAAATAAAATGTGTGTTTAAAATCGCTGTATGCTTACCTCGATTTTGACATTAAACCAATTCAGATAAGCAGAGTAAGGTGTTTGTGACTATTACCATACTCGGCCTGCTGACATAATCAGTTTAATATCGAATTATTAGTGTTCATGTAAACGTACTCACTGTCTGTGAATCTATTCTCCACACTATCAGGAGACTTACAGCAGAGTTTCATGGCTCCAAACAAGAGGAATCTCCATTCACAACCAAGATGATCCAGTCCCAGCCAACACACCATCCCCAGCCTAAATCTCCCTCCCCAAGCCAGCACTTGCTGTAACGTCTCCTCTCCCCATTCAGCTAAACGGTTTCTACGGCAACTCCCCTACATGATCAGAAGTGTAAATATTGAAGCAGGATTTGAGGGTAAACAAATGGGAGTGAGTGAGAAAGAGATATCGGGGGAGAGAGCGAGTGAGAGAAAGAGCCAGCATGAAATGGTGTGCATTTGTAACAGAGGTTTTGCAAAGTGCTCACCTCTTGTTATTCTCTTGTTAAGCTCTGAATGAGTTTGGCTGCTGGTAGCCTCCCTATGGCTGTAGTGTTGTGCCATTTTGGTATGTGAAGAACAGTGCTATTAGAATATAGCTAGCAGGACAGCCTGATCCCCCCTCTCCTATTGTTTTCTATTTACAGGCTTTATGGAGCAACAGAAACACTAAAGAAATCAATAAAGCTTCTATCAGTGTGAAAGTCGTGTGGAGAAGAAACTATGTGTTCGCTGAGAAAGACAGGATCAGAGAATTGCATTAACTGTGTTAACTTCTTCGAGTTTTAATTTTAGGATAAAAAACGTTCCCGTTTTAAACAAGATATTTTGCCACGAAAAAATGCTTGACTATGCATGTAATTGACAGCTTTGGAAAGAAAACTCTGACGTTTCCAAAACTGCAAAGATATTATCTGTGAGTGCCCCAGAACTAATGCTAAAGGCGAAACCAAGATGAAATTTCATACAGGAAATGGTCCAGATTTTGAATGCGCTGTGTTCCACCAATGTCTCCTTATATGGCTGTGAATGCGCCAGGAATAAGCCTGCACTTTCTGTCGTTTCCCCAAGGTGTCTGCAGCATTGTGACATATTTGTAGGCATATCATTGGAAGATTGACCATAAGAGACTACATTTACCAGGTGTCCGCCCGGTGTCCTCCGTCAAAATTATTGCGTAATCTCCAGCTCCATGCGCGTTTCCATTTTCTTCAGAGGAGAAAGTCAACTGCCACGAATGATTTATCATCGATAGATATGTGAAAAACACCTTGAGGATTGATTCTAAACAACGTTTGCCATGTTTCTGTCGATATTATGGAGTTAATTTGGAAAAAAGTTCGCGTTGTAAATGACTTAATTTTCGGGTTTTTTTCTTACCCAAACGTGATGAACAAAACGGAGCGATTTGTCCTACACAAATAATATTTTTGGAAAAACTGAACATTTGCTATCTAACTGAGAGTCTCCTCATTGAAAACATCTGAAGTTCTTCAAAGGTAAATGATTTTATTTGAATGCTTTTCTTGTTTTTGTGAAAATGTTGCATGCTGAATGCTAGGCTTAATGCTATGCTAGCTATCAATACTCTTACACAAATGTTTGTTTAGCTATGGTTCAAAAGCATATTTTGAAAATCTGAGATGACAGTGTTGTTAACAAAAGGCTAAGCTTGAGAGCTAATATATTTATTTCATTTCATTTGCGATTTTCATGAATAGTTAACGTTGCGTTATGGTAATGAGCTTGAGGCTATAAATAGGATCCCGGTTACGGGATTGCTCGTCGCAAGAGGTTAAGGGACAATTTGAGAAAGTGATGGAAAAGTGGAGGGACATCTCTCTTCACATGATTTTATTGCAAAAGAAAGAGAAGACTCCTTTACCACAGTGCATCTAAAACAGAAACATGGAGAAGCTACCTTGGGGAATACAAGCCAATGCCTGGCATCTCAGTGTATGCATACTCATAAACTGTCTCCATGTTCCTGTGCGTGTGCCCCATTTCCAAAGCATAATTAAGCAATAAGGCCAGAGAGGGTGTGGTAAGGGCTGTTCTCAGACACCCCTGATGTGCCTTATTACTATTATAAACTGATTACTAAGATAAATAGAATTCATGCATCAGACCAGTGGTTTATTGTCTGATATACCTCTGGCTGAAGTGCTGTTTCAGCCATAATAGCATCCAGTACCCAAACTACCCAATTTATAATATACCATGCTTTCCTCTGGAGCATTCCTACAGAACAAATAAATACTATTAACATCAGTGTAGAGAGAAGATGACAAACACAGGACTCCTACATAATGAGGCTACAGAGTTGTGACAAAGCAAGGACGTGGGGTGGACAGAGTTATGCTTCAGAAGCTGCTTCCATTAGCTTCTCTTACATTATAAAACTTCATTCCCTTAACTTTCCACTATCTTCATTTAGTTTGGGAAAACACAGCAGAGGGGGGAGAGAGCTGGAGAAATAGAGGGATATTGTGAGGGAGGGTAGAGAGAAATAGAAGGGGGGAGAGTGAGACAACCCCATGCCCTATAATAAACCAACACTAAAACCCCTCCTTTGTCCTCTTGAAAGTAAACCAGTTGATGAAGAATAGGGCTTGTGTTCTAATGGGCTATAGAATAATGCATTAATGTCACACGTTCCACACAAAACAGCCCAGTGTGTTGGTCTGAGATAGAGACAAGAAAACCATGCAACAGAGGGTGCCTGTATGGGGCACAATACACACACACATACACACACACACCTTCCTTCGCAAGGCGAGACATTGAGCTCTGCGCCACACTGGGACTGCCTCCACAATTACTCCACTCCTGGCTCTCTTCCGTGAACTCACACAAACACCTGGCTTGCGGCCATGAAAATTAGTAGTTAATGTCTGACCGTCTAAGGGGGGGGTTGACTGAGGAGAGAGCTTATGGGTAAGCTTACTATGGGTAAAGACATCTTTTTATAGATCAGAGCCAAGAAACACACACCAGCAGGCCCTCCCCCACTTTCTCTCCACAGTAGCAGAGGCAGTAACTGCACACAGAACTGTATACAGTCAACCCAGGCAGTCTGAAGTATAAAACACTATCAGCTAGTCTCGCTGTACTGACATGCCACTGATTAGTGTACGGGAGGCTATAGATTGACAGAGACCAGTGGCCAACTCTAGCTCCAACACAGCTGATGCAGCTAATCTAGGTCCTGATGAGCAGCTGATTGGTAGAATCTCAGTATCCAGTAGGTCTGCAGGAGGAAGGTAAGCCACCACTGGTATACAGCATCTCCATGCTCAGGCTGTCACTACTACAGTATTATTCAGACAGAGTCTCTGGGACTAACCTAGTGAGGAAACGGTCACTTACTGTCTGTCAACACATAGCCTCATCGTCTCCAGTCCATTATGTCCAAAACCCATGACTGACTGACAGACACACAGATGATTACATCCAAATATCTTTCTCCTTCAACCTTTTTCAGTAGTTGTCTCCAGTGGTTAGCGTCAGGGAGGACTGTTCTGGACTGATGTGCAGTGTGCTTCTCTGACACCTTCCTGAGTGTCGTAGCTTCACCCAGGTGGGTGCTACACATCGGTAGTGGAGGGGTTCTACCCATGGAGTCTGGCTTCAGAGAGTACTACTGAGAAGCGCTGCATCAGCGACAGCAAGGGCGCCCTGATGAACGGCTCTGGACCAATCTGAAACCCCCTGGATGTGACCTCCCTCCATTTCATCTCTGAACTGCCTCTACTTTAGCCTTCCTCCTGGCACCGACTATGCAAGCCATTAACTAACTACCCTGCCTGCCATGACAGTCCATCTACTGTTTTACAAAATTGCATTATTTTGTTTTGTTGTTGCTTAATAAAGTGCTATGAAATTGTAATAAAGAGCACTATAAGTTGAATTTATAATTATTAACCTTAACCACTTCATCTCACTCCCTCCCTTTCCCCCATTCTCTTTTTTCCTCCAGCTCTGTCCCTCCATCTTTCCAACCCTCCCACTGGTCATATTCATGTGCTCTGCGCATGTCGATTCATCAGAAATCTCCCCTGGGCGAGAGGTTGCCTCAGCACTTCTAAAATAAGCCCCAGCTCCAAACACAATATAATTGTGCTGTTCAACATTTCCTACAGACGCCTCCCTCGTCCCGCCTGCCTCCCCTCATCAACACAGTAAACAATGAAAAGCGATCGCTCCAACTTGGTTTTATATTCAGAGATGGGGAGAGTATGGGTGTATGAGTCACTGGGTTTTGACATTGTGCTTTATTGTTTTCTAAACAAGAGCCAGAGAGAAAGGAAAGTGAGCGCCCTCAAGGCATAATGCAGCATTGACTTGCTGATATTATAGTTGCTTTGAGCTACAGTATTAGAGAATACATAGCCTTGTCAGAGTATGCTATGCTGACTGAGGTATGCAAAACCACAGCACAGACTACAGAAAACCCCACAATATAATGTAGACAGAACAAACAGAAGGCAAAACAGCCAGAGAGAGAGAGGTTTCCCACTGTCAAGGCATAAGGACATTGACTTACGATCCAGTCCATTGACGTAGCGGATGGAGACCTCACAGTGTCCCCACACGGCGCTGACGATAGGGTACAGCCTCCTGCCCTTTAACCCTCTGAAGGCCACGCCCAGGTACTGGCCGTCCACCATGAAGCTGAGTGAGCCCTCGTCCATGTCCAGCACCACCAGCAGGGCATCTGGCAGAACAAACGACTCGTCTGCCTCCAGGAAACACGGGTATGTTGGTGCCGAGGTGGAGGCCGGCCGGTTCTTACTGTCGTGGTAGAGTCTGTTCCGGCCCAAGTCCCAGCCCCACGACTCACAGTCCGAACCCACCAGGGCCGTGTAACCCACAGAGTGTAGAAGAGCGTCAGCCGTGCCCACCCCTACGACAGCGTGTGTTCCTCGTTGTCTCACCGGCCAGTGGATCCGCCAGACATGGAGCCCCCGTGTGTAGCCCACCTGGCCGCGGATGCAGTCGGTGCTCTGGGCCACCGGGTGGCGGTGGAAGGTCAGCTTGTCATCCTCCTTGACAAAGACGTTGAGCGAGCGGTCTTCGGGGTTCCATGCGTGGTGGAGCTGCAGGTCAGAGGTCGCAGGGGGCATGTCCAGAAGCAGGTCCAAACGAGGAGGCCGGCAGAAGTCTGGACCCCGCAGCTCACGGCGGACCGGCCGGTATGAAGGCTCACCCCGTGCGTCCACTGACTTGATGCTGCCTGAGATCTTCTGACCCATCGCTGCAGGGGGGGGGGGTGGAGCGAGGGTAGTATGGGGCTTCCCGCCGTTACCTCATGGACACTGTGGCCAGAAGAGCAGTCGTCCCAGGCTGAGAGACGCTCACAGAGACACTCAGTCCACTGTCAGAGGAAACTCGCAACTAGAGGAGAGACAAAGAGGAAAACATTACTTGACTTTATCATGACATATTCTCACTTTCCCAAACTCATGTTACACACAGCAGCTGTGCGAAGACAACTTTTTTTTTTTTTAAGCCCTTTTCCTCACATATTGAAAATGTAACTCTCAGACAGACAGGCTAATGCAGCTGCAAAAGGCTTCCTTCACCCAAATTAAAAACACAACGCATCAGAAGAGTAGAGGGGGAGGAAGACACGAAAGAAAGGTGTACCAGTCTGAAATCCTGTGGTTCCTACCAGCCCTCTGGAAGAAGAGGGAACATCTGAGCAGCCTCACACTCCAAGGGCACCAGACATGAACGTTCAAACTACACACCAAACAAGAGGAGACTGCCCCACCACCCCAGAAACGTAGTCACTCAACCACACACTTACCAGATACTGAACAGAGAAGACCAAACACTGTATAACAAAACACACCATGACAAACGTTGGGTCACTCACATGCACACAATGAAAAGGCCTTTGTGTGTTCTTAAAAATGAAGGATATTCTAGATGGAACACTAACATTCCTCTGGGTGGAGACTAAACAAGACCAAAAAGATTTGGGAAATCATTCCACAAAGATGTCAAAACAGTCAGTTACCGTGCCACAGATTTTACATAACTATCTCTGGCACATTCACCCTGCCACTACATTTCCCAAAAACCCACCGACTTCCATCTGTTTCCACCTGTTCCAAAATGTCCCGTTTCAAATACTCCCTCCCTGTTTGAGGAAAGAGACCCACTCCACTTATAGAGAACAGAGAGAGAGAGAACACTTAACTGGCAACCTGCAACTCCCTGAGAGAGCTGAGCTGCTGCTGGGACACAATGGCGGGAAGCGGTCACATTCAACCCAAACACCAGGGGGAGACAGAGCAGGTGAGGCAGAGGAGGCGAAGAAGAGGAGGCGAGGCAGAGGAGGCGGGGCAGAGGAGGCGGGGCAGAGGAGGCGAAGAAGAGGAGGCGAGGCAGAGGAGGCGGGGCAGAGGAGGCAAAGAAGAGGAGGCGAAGAAGAGGCGGCGAGGCAGAGGAGGCGAGGCAGAGGAGGCGGGGCGGAGGAGGCGGGGCGGAGGAGGCGAGGCGGAGGAGGCGAGGCGGAGGAGACGAGGCGGAGGAGGCGAGGCGGAGGAGGCGAGGCGAAGGAGGCGAAGAAGAGGAGGCGAGAAGAGGAGGCGAGGCAGAGGAGGAGAGGCAGAGGAGGAGAGGCAGAGGAGGAGAGGCAGAGGAGGAGAGGCAGAGGAGGCAAGCCAGGTCCAGAATTTAATAACCACATAACAAACACTGAAACTACTGTCTGTGCGAAGCAATACACATGTGCCAGTGTGTTTCAAACCTCATCTGCATTGCACTGTCTCTCTCTATACAAATTAAAGCTACATCTTCCATTTACATTAGATTTGTGTACATTGTGAAATTGTTAGACAATACTTGTTAGATATTACTGCACTGTTGGCACCAGAAACACAAGCATTTCGCCACATCCGCAATAACATCTGCTAAACACGTGTATGTGACCAATAATATGTGATTTGATTACATATTAATTCATTTATAAGTTTATAAATGACTCATGGTGCCATTTGTGCTGGAATGAAGGGTCCTATTTACCACAACGCATAACGCAATGAGGCCCACTGAGACTCACTGATCACACTGTGTTGTATGACATGCAGACACTTGCTGACGGAGATAGTGCTAAAGACGGGTTAAGTGGCTTGTCTCGTCTGAGGGAAGCTACTCGTCATCTTATGACCCCTGGGGGGAGAAACATCAAGGCAGACAATTAGATGACAAACATTGAATGGAAAAGGAGTGACATTCTCTCCTGCTGATCTCAACTTCATTACCAAGATGTCTGCAGTCACATGTCAATAGCATTAGCAACGCGCGTGCACACACTTCTGAGCCTATGTGCTGCTGGTGTGTGTCGGTCTCTCCATCCTGTGAATGAAGTAATGTCTCTCTGTATGCGTGTTGTGAGTGTTCTCTTGACCCCTGTGGCCAGTGTGTGAAGGCACACACACCAAACCATCTGGTGTTTTATACTAATCTGGGCCTCTGTCCTCTTCAATGAGCTGTGGAGGATAGGAGATGGGTGCAAGGGAGGAGATGGGTGTGAGAGTGTAAGAGCGCACCCACTACAACAAATGTCAATCTGCAGCTCATTTGCCGTTTGTTCAACATTAGTTTTAGGGACCACCCACCGGTGGGCGTCTGACTGCCAATATTTTCGTGTGATTCTACATGTAGAAATCTGTTTATAAATTACGGCTGGCACTCTGAACAGAGGTGCTAAGTCTGCAAGATGGCGCCAGAGAACAAGGCTGACGTTTTACGTATTCCTAATGAATTGTGTTTTTTGCGTTGCTTCTAACATATTTTGTACATAATGTTGCTGCTACCGTCTCTTATGACCGAAAATAACTTCTGGACATCCAAACTGCAATTATTCACCACGGACTGGCAGAGTCCGACGAGCACCACAACGTCAATGATATACTGCTTTCCTGGGAACAGGCCCAGATCCCGTCATTTGCATGAGGAGGAGGAGAAAAGGGGGCCAGAGGGCGGGCTGCCTTCTGAGAATTCATAGGCGATTGAATAAACCCCCACGCAAACGTGCAATCTTTGGAAAATAAAATCGATGACCTACGCGGAAGATTAAACTACCAATGGGACATTCCAAATGAATAACTTATACTTCACGGGGTACTGGCTGAACGACGACAATATCAACATACAGATGGCTGGTTATACGCTGTATCGGCAGGACAGAACAGAGGCGTCTGGTAAGACAAAGGTCAGCAGACTATGTATTTTTGTAAATAACAGCTGGTGCACGATATCTAAGAAAGTCTCAAAGTTTTGCTCACCTAAGGTAGAGTTTTTAATGATAAGCTGTAGACCACACTATCTACCTAGAGAGTTTTCATCTGCATTTTTCGTAACTGTCTACATACCACCACAGACTGATGCTGGCACTAAGACCGCACTGAATGAGCTGTATTCCACTATAAGCCAACAAGAAAACGCTCACCCAGAGGCGGCGCTCTTAGTAGCCGAGGACTTTAATACAGGGAAACATAAATCCATCTTACCAAATTTCTATCAGCATGTTAAGATGTGCAACTAAAGAGAAACATTTGTAAAAAAAAAATATATATATATATATATATTTTTTTTTAAATCCACTGGACCACCTTTACTCCACACATAGAGACGCATACAACGCATACAGCTCCCTCATCCCCTATTTGGCAAATATGACCATAAATGTATCTTGATTCCGACATACAGGCAAAAAATTTAAAGCAGGAAGCACCAGTGACTTGATCAATAAGAAAAGTGGTCAGATGAAAAGCTACAGGTCTGTTTTGCTAGTACAGGCTGGAATATGTCCCAGGATTTCTTTGATGTCATTGAAGAGTACACCACATCAGTGTTTGGCTTCATCAATAAGTGCATCGATGACGTCATCCCCACAGTGACCGTACGTACATACCCCAACCAGAAGCCATGGATTACAGGCAACACCTGCACTGAGCTAAAGGCTAGAGCTGCCGCTTTCAAGGAGTGGGACTGTAACCCGGAAGCTAATGAGAAATCTTGCTATGCCCTCTGATGAACCATCAAACGGGCAAAGCATCAATACAGGACTAAGATCGAATTGTACTACACCGGCTCTGGCACTCGTTGGACGTGGAAGGGCTTGCAAACCATTACAGACTACAAAAGGGAAGCACAGCCGAGAACTGCCCAGTGACACGAGCCTATCAGACGAGCTAAACTACTTCTATGTTCGCTTCGAGGCAAGTAACACTGAAACGTGCATGAGAGCACCAGCTGTTCCAGAAGACTGTGTGATCACGTTCTCTGCAGCCGATATGAGTAAGACCTGTAAACAGGTCAACATTCACAAGGCCAGACTGATTACCAGGATGTGTACTATGAGCATGCGCTGACCATTGGCAAGCATCTTCACTGACATTTTAAACCTCTCCCTGTCCAAGTCTATAACACCAACATGTTTTAAGGAGACCGCCATAGTCCCTGTGCCCAAGAACACTAAGGTAACCTGCCTAAATGACTACTGACCCGTAGCACTCACGTCTGTAGCCATGAAGTGCTTTGAAAGGCTGGTCATGGCTCACGTCACCATTATTCCAGAAACCCTAGACCCACTCCAATTTACATACCGCCCTAACAGATCATGCAATCTCTATTGCACTCCACACTGCCCTTTCCCACCTAGACAAATGGAACCCCTCAATGAGAATGCTATTCATTGACCTTAGCTCAGCGGTCAACACCATAGTGCCGTCAAAGCTCATCAATAAGCTAAGGACTCTGGGGCTAAACGCCTCCCTCTGCAACTGGATCCTGGACATCCCAACAGGCCGCCCCCAGGTGATAAGGGTAGGTAACAACACATCTGCCACGCTGATCCTCCCAGGGATCCTCACAGGGGCCACTCAGGGGTGCGTGCTCAGTCCCCTCCTGTACTCCCTGTTTACTCACCGACAACGACGAGACTGGCTGCATGGTGCCAGGATAACAACCTCTCCCTCAACATGATCAAGACAAAGGAGATGTGGACTACAGGAAAAAGAGGACCAAGCACGCCCCCATTCTCATCGACGTGGCTGTAGTGGAGCTGGTTGAGAGCTTCAAGTTCCTTGGTGTCCACATCACCAACAAACTAACTAACATGGTCCAGGCACACCAAGACAGTTGTGAAGCGAGCACAACAAAACCTATTCCCCCTCAGAAGACTGAAAGGATTTGGCATAGGTCCTCAGATCCTCAAAAAGGTTCTACAGCTGCACTATCGAGAGCATCCTGACTGGATGCATCAATGCCTGGTATGGCAACTGCTCGGCCTCCGACCGCAAGGCTCTACAGAGGGTAGTGCGTATGGCCCAGTACATCACCAGGGCCAAGCTTCCTGCCATCCAAGACCTCTATACCAGGCAGTGTCAGAGGAAGGACCTAAAAATTGTCAAAGACTCCAGCCACCCTAGTCATAGACTGTTACCGTATGGCAAGCGGTACCGGAAGCCAAGTCTAGGTCCAAGAGGCTTCTAAACAGCTTCCACCCCAAAGCCATAAGACTCCTGAACATCTAATCAAATGGCTACCCAGACTATTTGCATTGTACCCCCCCTCCTTTAACACAGCTGCTACTCGTATCATCTATGCATAGTCACTTTAATAACTCTACTTACATGTACATATTACCTCAACAAGTGCCCCCGCACATTGACTCTGTACCGGTACCCCCCGTCTATAGTCTCTCTATTGTTATTTTACTGCTGCTCTTTAATTACTTGTTACTTTTATTTCAACTGCATTGTTGGTTAGGGGCTCGTAAGTAAGCATTTCACTGTAAAGTCTACACCTGTTGTATTTGTCGCATGTGACTAATAACATTTGATTTAATTTGAAGTGTCCATACCTTAATGGAGGAAATCTGGAGTGATGAACAGAGGCGAGAGGAGGGAGATTACAGGAAGGGGGAAGAGATGGGTACAGGAGGCAGGGATGATGAGCAAAGTAGAGAAATCAGAGGAATATGAACATCACTAGTTATTCTGGTACACCTCTCCTCTGTTAGTATAGGTGAGAAGAGCTGGTTGGCGTTGGCAGTGTCATTGTTAGCATAGCAAATACAGAGACTGGCAGGACAATACAAGGCCACACAGAGACTCATACATGCCTTGCAGGCGCATTATAGCAGACAAGATCAAAGGAGTGACAGCAGCTTTGAACCGACACATGCAGACATGCAGTTTTCCACATGCACGCCATCTGAGTTATAGAGCTAATAAATAGCACATTATCTGATTCTAAGTGGATTTAAAACCGTGCATGCCTTTGCTAGCAACCCTTTGTTCCCATACATCCTATCATATCTGTCCCCTTAGCACACCTTTCTCTCAGCCACGTGCTATCACTTGGCGCCAAGATTGTTGTGCCTCCCTCCCTCCCCTGTTCCTCCCCTCCATCAAATGTGCTTTGTGGAGCAGCAGATAACCGTCACACAGTCCTAACTCAAGAGTAAATGGTTTCCCATTGTATTGTGTTGTTGTCTGTGTCGTGGGCCATTGGCTGGCCGGGGATCAATACAACGCCACTGGAGAAAAACCTCTAGAAATGACTATTGAGCAGAGGGGAAAACACCTGTGATATGTGGGCGTATTGGAAGATGAGGGGTTACACTTATTAATGTGAGATTCTGAGGATAACTCCAATGTCACACAAAAGGTGGGCAGAGTTTGAGCTATTTTAGTGATCCAGTCCATCTGAGCCAGGACTAGCGGACACACACAGAGGTGTGAACGAACTGCGTTAGTGATAGGGTGAGCACATCAGTAGTCGTACACACTCCACCTAACACAAATATTACTTGCTCTAACAGCAACTTAAAAATACAACACTGAGGGATTTACTGTGAGACTGAATAATACTCCACTACCATAGTGCAAGTACGACAACAAACCATAAGATACTGTTACAGTGAGAGAGCCAAGGTGAAATCCACTACCATAGTGCAAGTACGACAACAAACCATAAGATACTGTTACAGTGAGAGAGCCAAGGTGGAATCCACTACCATAGTGCAAGTACGACAACAAACCATAAGATACTGTTACAGTGAGATCCAATACTTCAAGACAGAGCATAACATCCTGATAATGAGTGTGCTTTACTGCTTACTGTTAAAAAAGCAGCGCACGTCATCTCACAGGACAGAAAAGACAGTGACTCTCCTACTCTCCAGACTTGTGTAACCCCAAACCTACAGGAAATGGCTTCTCTTGCTCTCTGTGTGCCAAACAGCTGTGGAATGCTAGAGTACCACACAGCTCCCTTCATTTTATATTTCCCATACTGAGTCCCTATAACATGCTAGCACAACCTTGCTTGAACACAACTGTGCCACACACAGAGAGCTAGAGACAAAGCGAGTCAGAGAAAGACAAGGAGAGCGAGCGAGGGAGAGCAAGCGCCAACATGGAGAAAGAAACAGAATGAGAGAAACTTCTTACCATGCGATATCCAAGGTCAAGCTGGTGTCAGCAATTAGATTTCTCACGACTCAAGGCAATGTGTACGCAAACACTAGAGGAGAGAGGAAATCCTAAAAGCCTTGTCGAACTTTGGCCAGAATAGTGGATTGAGAGAGAAATACAGAAAGTGAGAAATAGAATAGAAATGTCAGTAAGTGACGCCACAACAGGAAAACAGTCTTGCCTCAGTCAGTTCCCAGCTACGACAGGAAAACAGCCACTGCAAGGAGAAAGGGGGGGAATGAGCGAGGGAGGTGGCTAAGCATAAGGCCACAGAAAGTCTTTCCCAACTATTAGAAAACACCCCAGTCTCTCTTTCGCTCTGTGCTTCAAGTAGAGCGATGGAACAAAGCAAAAGAGCAGGAAAGAGAACAAAGAGACTGGTAAACAGTCCCTCACTGACTAAGTGACTGATGCAATAGGCCAGTCCTGAGGACGATGAAAAATGAGAAGTGAATAGAGAGTAGAGAATCAGAGCGGTTGTTTTTGGGTAAAGGTTCTGTGGACATGCCACTGACCAAACCTTCCAGAACTCAGAGTGGAAAGCAACCTTGGCTGGACTGTACTTTCCTGGTTGCTGCGAAGGCAGCCTCATTAGGAGTGAGGGAAAGAGAGAATGCTCTGTAGTGTTCCTTCAGTAGGAGAGACTGAATAGAGGGAAACTAAGGGAGAAAGAGGGAGGGCTCAATGATGGTGGGAGAGCTGTATCATGTTACTCCTCCTCTCACAGACACATAACCTTACAAGTATGGAGAGAACATGACATACTTGTTCATATCAACAACATGTCAGCCCTCTCCCACCTAACCTTCTCACTATTCAGCTTTGCAACCATGCCCACCTCTTCTCTAGCCTTCTCAGTGCCTATCCATCCCCCTTTCCCTCTCATGTTTCTCCCCTGAGAGACAAGAAAGCCTTCCCACCATATCTGCTCCTACCCACACTTCAGAGCGGCATTCCTCTCACCATGCCCTTTCCTCAATCTGGAGTGGCTTAAATCACAAGCTGTAGAGTCCAGGCAAGTCTCTATACCACACACAGAGGGAGATTCTACGACCACCTGCTAATACATTAGAATGCATTCTGTATAAAAAAAAAGTTTGCGTAAGAGAGCGCACATTAGGACACTATAACCGGTTGTTTCTGCTTTGTTTTGACATAGGCTCCTGTTGAGTGACAGCAGCTCTGTGTGTGTATGACCTCTGTGTTAGACAGAAGACCTCCCCTCGTCTGAGCAGAGCAGGACAGCACCGAGCACAGCACCGAGCACAGGCTGGAAACCTTTTCAATGCCACTGCCACTGTTTTTACATTCCGGTCAATTTCAACCCTCACCACAAACGTCAGTCAACTAGCTAGCTACAACCTTTGCTTCACAACTGTCAAAAGCACAGTCCCTTACAGAGAAGGCAGCATGATTCACTGAAATTAAGAGAAAGAGGGAGAGAAATTTGGAGGTGGAGTGAGACAAAAGAGATACGTTTTACTACTGGAGGTTCCATTCACTCCATCACCAGGAAGCGAGTAGAAAAGGCAATCATGCGAGAGATCAGAGAGTAAGGAGAGGAAAAAAAGGATGGCTAAAGACAAGGCAGAGTGGGGGAGGGGGGAAAGGTTGGGAGATGAAAGAGAAAGCAGTCAAAGAGCAACAGAGGAAGAGGAATGGTAGAAATAGATTACAGATCAGACTGTGTGCGTGCACATACTACATAAAAAACTTGCAGGATGCTAGCTATAAAAGAGTATCTCCTTCACAACACCGCATCACAAACAGCCATCTTGAAAGAGTAGTGCTACTTTTATCTCCTCTTAAATACAGACCGACAGACAGTGAAGATGAATCACTTTACAACAAAGATCAAAGGGGGTTGGCCAGCCAGGGCTGGTAAATGAGCAGCCATTTGGCCAAATCAATTCCCGTCTCATACACAAAGGAGACTGAAGAGCGCAATATCACCCCCTAACCCACTGCTTCAGTAATCCAGCTCCTCCAGATATGCACCCAGCCAAGAGCAGAATGGCCAGTATAGAGCTGGATAACAGAATAGCTGGCATCATACCTTAGCACTGCTCTGGGGGCCAGTACGTGCATTGCCACTAGTTGGATCCAGATAGTGAAGTTGAGATCTGGCCCCAATACACACAAAGCCGCTCGTTCAAAGTCCAGTCAGACTTGGCAGGAGTCATTTTACTGTAAGCACAAGGTGTATTCTGGAGGCATAATCCACTGGGTTGAGTACACACACTCACAACCAAACAAGACACATTCTGACAGGAGCTATTCATGAAGGTTAGTCAAGGTGAGCAGGGCAGGACATATAGTACCAGTCAAAGTTCAGACACACCTACTCATTCAAGTTTTTTTTTTTTTTTACTATTTTCTACATTGTAGAAAAAGTGTGAAGACATTCAATCTATGAAACATGGAATCATGTAGTAACCAAACAAATTGTTAAATCAAAATACATTTTGGATTTTAGATTCTTCAAAGTAGCCACCCTTTGCCTTGACAGCTGTGCACACTCTTGGCATTCTCTCAACCAGCTTCATCTGGAATGCTCTTGAATGAGTTCCCACATATGCTGAGCAGTTGTTGTCTGCTTTACCTTCACTCTGCGGTCCAACTCCTCCCAAACCATCTCAATTGGGTTGAGGTCGGGTGATTGTGGAGGCCAGGTCATCTGATGTAGCACTCCATCACTCTCCTTTTTGGTGAAATAACCCTTACACAGCCTGGAGGTGTGTTAGATCATTGTCCTGTTGAAAAACAAATGATACCTCATCTGGTTTTCACCTATTTGGACTGGCCTATCGCTGCAGAATGCTGTGGCAGCTATGCCGATTAAATAAATCACAGACAGTGTCACCAGCAAAGCACCCCCACACATCCTCCTCCATGCTTCACGGTGAGACCAACACGTGAAGATCATCTGTTCACCTACTCTGCGTCTCAAAGACACTGTGGTTGGAACCAAAAATATCAGACCAAAGGACAGACTTCCACCGGTCTAATGTTCATTGCTCGAGTTTCTTCGTCCAAGCAAGTCTCCTCTTATTGGTGTCCTTTAGTAGTAGTTTCTTTGCAGCCTTTTGACAATGAAGGTCTGATTCACGCAGTCTCCCCTGAACAGTTGATGTTGAGATGTGTCTGTTACTTCAACTATGTGAAGCATTTAATTGGGCTGCAATTTCTGGGGCTGGTAACTAATGAACTTGTCCTCTGCAGCAGAGGTAACTTGGGGTCATCAAGGCAAAGGGTGGATACTTTGAAGAATCTCGAATATATTTGTATTTGTTTTACACTTTTTTGGTTACTACATGAAACGTGTGTTATTTCATAGTTTTGATGCCTTCACTACTACTCTACAACTTATATAATAGTAAAAACAAAGAACCCTGGAATGAGTGGGTGTGTCAACTTTTGACTGGTACTTTATATGGCCTCGTTATTGTTATTTTACTTTTAAAATTTTGTTTATTTAAGTAAATATTTTCTTAACTCCATTTCTAGAACTGCATTGTTGGTTAAGAGCTTGTAAGTAAGCATTTCACGGTACCGGTTGTATTCGGCGCATGTGACAATTGTTGATGACTCTTTCACAACTCCTCTCATAAAATCCCTCCTATCAGCCAACAGTTAGGCAAATCAATGGATAAATTACAGACAATGATACTTGTCATCACATCACCCTACAGGCAACAACAAAAAAGCCCAGAAAAACAGGTTTGGGTAGCGCTTGGGAACTGACCGTGGCATGTTGATGCTCCACGTGGGTCGAACTAGTGTATGAAGCCAGAACCTCCTATACATTTTATAAAGGGCTTGGGGTACATTGATAAATCATGCTTTAGAATGTAATTCATAATGCGGTGACGACGTATAGTGACTTAGCCTAGCGCTCACTGTGTTGTCACTGTGGTACTAGTAGGTTAAAACCCAAATCGGTCTCTCCATGTTTACAGAGCATTTCAGCTGATTGGGCTGGACCCTGTTCAAATATTAATAAGTACCCAGGCTGAAGGCTCTGGTTACCTGGGCCAGCAGTTAAGTAAGCCCAAACAGTTCTGATCAGGTTCCTCACCCTGGCCCCTGGGTCATAGAAATGGGAACAATCTATTAAATAGCACATGGGTGAATCCATCAATAGGAATGAACAATCAAAAGCACTCAGCAACATTTGGCATTATGGCATGTACAGGATCTTTTATTAGTATCTCTGAATAAAACAACAGCACCTCATCTCTGCTGCTTTTGTTAGAAGGTGTAGTGTTTTTATAGCATGCGTAATCAAAGTCCACTCTTGTTTTGTGCCCGTTTTACACTTTGAATGGTTCTGGAATGCAGTCAATGTCCAATGAAGGAGTTGAATTGGGTCCATCAACTGTAAGGAGCAAATTATTAGTAGACTAGTGTTCTGCTGGTTGTATGTGAGTTCACCTGTTAATTCATCTGAGATCTGGAGTCCGCAGCGAACAACCAAATCACCAAGTCCAAAGGTCACAGGTCAATCACCTTACTGTGGCCTGCCTACTTCCTGAGGAGAAACAGAAGGGGGCCAGCGAGACAGCAGGTAGAATCAGGACAGTACATATTAGACCGTGTCTGGAAACATCACTAGCGGTCGAATCCTTGCTTCTTTAGTCCGTGTTTCCTCACCTCTCTCTTTAAAGTGGATTGGAGGAGAGGATCAGATTTTTTACTTTATTTAACATTTATATAACTAGGCAAGTCACTTGAGAACAAATTCTTATTTACAATGATGGCCTACCCTGGCCAAAATCAGACGACGCTGATCCAATTGTGCGCCGCCTTATGGGACTCCCAATTACGGCCAGATGTGATAGCCTGGATTCGAACCAGGGATTGTAGTGACGACTCTACACTGAGATGCTGCTCCACTCGTGAGCCCCATGAGACAACCAGTAGAATAAGACAGGACACCGGCCTAGACAGTGACGTGGAATGTAAGTGTACTAAAGTTTAGTGTAGGGGAATTCAGAGTCAAACAGTGACCTAGTAAAGTTGAGGGCAAGGAACTTTAGTAACCTGGATGTGCAGTACAGCTACTTTAATAGGCTTCAGCACGGGACATTCCCTCAAACCTTAGCCAAGATCACAGGACTGAAGGCTCTAATCATTACATAACCAATGTGGACCTGCCTACAGCAGACACGAGGCAAGCAGGTGACATTACACAGGGAGACATTCTGTACCAAGTGGGAATAGCTCAATACCAATCAACCAGAGGGAAGGTAAGTCAGAGAGAAAGGACAGCTAAGGAGGAGGGAGGTATAGAGAGAGAGAGAAACCATATGGGGCATTGCAATCTTAATGTTCATCAAATGTTCAGGCGCCTCCTCTTCAAACATTAACCAGGCGTGTAGTGCTGCACCACCTGTCGTTTGATGGCTAAATTGGCCATTAGGCCGGGGCGGAATTGATGAAACGACTCCGTGGGCTGCGTCACTGTAGTACATTTCTCAGCCTAAGGAAAACAGCCTCTAATCACAATGTGACTACAAGGTCTCTCATGCACGGAATAATTCCCAGCCTCCACACACACACACACTATCCAGACAACGAACCTATTCTCACGGTGCCCCTGCTGCTTCCACCAAACTAGACCCAAAACACACACTTAACTCCAAAATAACACCAAACCAGCAGTAACTTCAATCCTCAACCACCTGGTGAACCACTGGAGACGAGACTACCCAGCCAAGACCACATCCATCTGCTGTGTAAAGTGCTGCAGCCTCCGGTTTCACGAGGTGGAAATCTGGTTTACAGGTGGATAACGCCCCATTTTGAGTCCACAGATGTTGCTGGGCGGAACTGGGAGCTCTCTACCACTTGATGAGATTAGAGGGGATGAGAGACGTCAGGCCTGATTAATACATCACGCCTTTCTCATTACGGCTACCTTCACCTCTCCCTCACAATCTCCCTGTCTATCTTGATAGGCCGGGGCTCAGCAGCAATTAAGCTAAATGAGGATTGGAGAGAAGACCGTTTGGTAGCTAAGGCGCTAAATAAAAACTTCAGTGAAAGCAGTGGGAGAAGGGGCAGGGTGTGATGTATATTGGCTGCTGCTGAAAAGCTGCAGTTCCATAGACTGTAAAGGGAAGATTGTATAAGCAGAGGCTTGTTAACAGTCAGACAGCACAGCTGAATAGCAGCAGCATCCTTTTCACTACACAAAAAGGTACAGTGGGGCAAAAAAGTATTTAGTCAGCCACCAATTGTGCAAGTTCTCTCACTTAAAAAGATGAGGCCTGCAATTTTCATCATAGGTACACATAAAACTATGACAGATAAAATGAGAGAAAAAAATCCAGAAAATCACATTGGAGGATTTTTAATGAATTTATTTGCAAATTATGGTGGAAAATAAGTATGTGGTCACCTACAAACAAGCAAGATTTCTGGCTCTCACAGACCTGTAACTTCTTTAAGAGGCTCCTCTGTCCTCCACTTGTTACCTGTATTAATGGCACCTGTTTGAACTTGTTATCAGTATAAAAGACACCTGTCCACAACCTCAAACAGTCACACTCCAAACTCCACTATGGCCAAGACCAAAGAGCTGTCAAAGGACATCAGAAACAAAATTGTAGACCTGCACCAGGCTGGGAAGACTGAATCTGCAATAGGTAAGCAGCTTGGTTTGAAGAAATCAACTGTGGGAGCAATTATTAGGAAATGGAAGACATACAAGACCACTGCTAATCTCGCTCGATCTGGGGCTCCACGCAAGATCTCAACCCGTGGGGTCAAAATGATCACAAGAACGGGGAGCAAAAATCCCAGAACCACACAAGGGGACCTAGTGAATGACCTGCAGAGAGCTGGGACCAAAGTAACAAAGCCTACCATCAGTAACACACTACGCCGCCAGGGACTCAAATCCTGCAGTGCCATACGTGTCCCCCTGCTTAAGCCAGTACATGTCCAGGCCCGTCTGAAGTTTGCTAGATAGCATTTGGATGATCCAGAAGAAGATTGGGAGAATGTCATATGGTCAGCTGAAACCAAAATAGAACGTTTTGGTAAAAACTCAACTCGTCGTGTTTGGAGGACAAAAAATGCTGAGTTGCATCCAAATAACACCATACCTACTGTGAAGCATGGGGGTGGAAACATCATGCTTTGGGGCTGTTTTTCTGCAAAGGGACCAGGACGACGATCTGTGTAAAGGAAAGAATGAATGGGGCCATGTATCATGAGATTTTGAGTGAAAACCTCCTTCCATCGGCAAGGGCATTGAAGATGAAACGTGGCTGGGTCTTTCAGCATGACAATGATCCCAAACACACCGCCCGGGCAAAGAAGGAGTGGCTTTGTA
This sequence comes from Oncorhynchus nerka, assembly GCF_034236695.1. Classification (NCBI taxonomy): domain Eukaryota; kingdom Metazoa; phylum Chordata; class Actinopteri; order Salmoniformes; family Salmonidae; genus Oncorhynchus; species Oncorhynchus nerka. Next base: position 24,472,133 of record NC_088406.1, on the reverse strand, counting down.
ACAAGCATTTCAAGGTCCTGGAGTAGCCTAGCCAGTCTCCAGATCTCAACCCCATAGAAAATCTTTGGAGGGAGTTGAAAGTCTGTGTTGCCCAGCAACAGCCCCAAAACATCACTGCTCTAGAGGAGATCTGCACGGAGGAATGGGCCAAAATACCAGCAACAGTGTGTGAAAACCTTGTGAAGACTTACAGAAAACATTTGACCTCTGTTATATACCCTTTGTTGGCAATGACAAAGTATTGAGATAAACTTTTGTTATTGACCAAATCATTATTTTCCACCATAATTTGCAAATAAATTCATAAAAAATCCCACAATGTGATTTTTGGATTTTTTCCCCTAATTTTATCTGGCATAGTTGAAGTGTTACTATGATGAACATTACAGGCTTCTCATCTTTTTTAAGTAGGAGAACTTGCACAATTGGTGACTGACTAAATACTTTTTTGGCCAACTGTATCTTGAAAAGAGTTCCAGGAGTGCCAGTGTGCTCCAAGAGATAGTGTTGTTCTCAGTTTCCTGTGGAGAATAATCCAATGAATGCTCAACATCAATGAGCAGAAAATGGATTTAAGAAAGAAAAAAAAGCAACAACCTTTTAGGAATCTTAATCTTCATCCGAGATCAATATATGCAAATGTTTCCATAGCAGGGCAGACTATAGTGCATATGATAAGGGATTTTAACCTATAGAGGGCACTTTGCATCATATGGCAAAACGGCAAAGTGGAAGTGCTGGGCAGATTACAGTGCCCTTCCCTCAGGCCTCCAGTCCAGCATCATCATGAGTAATCTACTGATTAGAGGAGTCATCTCTCCCAGCTCATCAGGCCCACAGGCAAAAACACACGAACACACACATAGTGATGTGATAGATAGGCAGCAGGTTGGAACGGCTAGAGTTGAGACTGATGTCTCTTATTGCTCTTTCTTCACAATTCACCACCTGTTCCCTCCACTTCTCCGTCATTCACTAACTGAATCTTCTTCAGAATGGGTCTTTGTTGTTCCATTCTTCCCCCCAGCACCACACACACACACACACACACACACACACACACACACACACACACACACCGAGGTTACCCTGACTCCAGCATTCAAAACACTCGTTTTGTGTGGACAGACCGGTATGAGAGTTGAATGGGCAGCGAAAGGAGAATGACAGTAAGGTCATAGCGAAACACAAAGTGGAAAAAAGGTCAGATTCCTCCTTGTTAGTTTGGGTACTGGTTTCTCTCTACACTAAAACAAGGAAGTCATTATCTTTAGGTAAGTCCCTGAGTGACTGGTACACAAAAGAACAGCAGGTTTGCACTACAACAAGCCAATGATGCTTTGGCTTGGGGTGCATCAAGCTCACATGTGCCAACTGGGCAAAACAGAGAGAACTATAGGAAGCTGCTTTTTTTGATTCCACAAGGGGGCTGCCTTTGCCCACAATTATGGGCAAAACCGTGAACTAAAAAGAAATATCATAACACTCTTCATACATTTTATTTTGAAATTTATTTTCAAGTAGCTATAGTTTACCCAATAGCAGTTTCTTATTTTTACATGAAGTGTATAAGGTTGGTAATCATTTTACGAGCACACAGGGTTAGTGTTGGGCCAGTAATAAAAAGATTGTAGACCTCCACAAGTCTGGAAATTGCTCCCAAGGATGAACCAAATGCCTGAAGGTACCATGTTCATCTGTGCAAACAATAGTACGCAAGACTAAACACCATGGGACCACACAGCCGTCATACCGCTCAGGAAGGAGACGCATCGTCTTCTAGAGATGAACATACTTTGGTGCGAAAAGTGCAAATCAATCCCAGAACAACAGCAAAGGACCTTGTAAAGATTCTGGAGGAAACATGTACAAAGGTATCTATATCCACAGTAAAACGAATCCGATAGACATAACCTGGAAGGCCGCTCAGCAAGGAAGAAGCCACTGCTCCAAAACCGCCATTAAAAAAAGCCAGACTACGGTTTGCAACTGCACATGGGGACAAAGACCGTACCTTTTGGAGAGATGTCCTCTGGTCTGATGAAACAAAAATAGAACTATTTGGCCATAATGACCATCGTTATGTTTGGAGGAAAAAGGGGGAGGCTTGCAAACCAAAGAACACCATCCCAACCGTGAAGCACGGGAGTGGCAGAATCATGTTGTGGGGGTGCTTTGCTGCAGGAGGGACTGGTGCACTTCACAAAATAGATGGCATCATGGGGAAGGAAAATTGTCAGATGTTTCTTCAATATATCCACATCAGTCAGGAAGTTAAAGCTTGGTCGCAAATGGGTCTTCCAAATGGACAATGACCCCGAGCATACTTCCAAACTTGTGGCAAAATGGCTTATGGACAACAAAGTCAAGGTATTGGAGTGGCCATCACAAAGCCCTGACATCCGTCCTATAGAAAATGTGTGGGCAGAACTGAAAAAGTGTGTGTGAGTAAGGAGGCCTACAAACCTTTCAAATCAAATCAAATTTTATTTGTCACATACACATGGTTAGCAGATGTTAATGCGAGTGTAGCGAAATGCTTGTGCTTCTAGTTCCGACAATGCAGTGATAACCAACAAGTAATCTAACTAACAATTCCAAAACTACTGTCTTATAAACAGTGTAAGGGGATAAGGAATATGTACATAAGGATATATGAATGAGTGATGGTACAGAGCAGCATACAGTAGATGGTATCGAGTACAGTATATACATATGAGATGAGTATGTAGACAAAGTAAACAAAGTGGCATAGTTAAAGTGGCTAGTGATACATGTATTACATAAGGATGCAGTCGATGATGTAGAGTACAGTATATACGTATGCATATGAGATGAATAATGTAGGGTAAGTAACATTATATAAGGTAGCATTGTTTAAAGTGGCTAGTGATATATTTACATCATTTCCCATCAATTCCCATTATTAAAGTGGCTGGAGTTGGGTCAGTGTCAATGACAGTGTGTTGGCAGCAGCCACTCAATGTTAGTGGTGGCTGTTTAACAGTCTGATGGCCTTGAGATAGAAGCTGTTTTTCAGTCTCTCGGTCCCAGCTTTGATGCACCTGTACTGACCTCGCCTTCTGGATGATAGCGGGGTGAACAGGCAGTGGTTCGGGTGGTTGATGTCCTTGATGATCTTTATGGCCTTCCTGTAACATCGGGTGGTGTAGGTGGTCTGGAGGGCAGGTAGTTTGCCCCCGGTGATGCGTTGTGCAGACCTCACTACCCTCTGGAGAGCCTTACGGTTGAGGGCGGAGCAGTTGCCGTACCAGGCGGTGATACAGCCCGCCAGGATGCTCTCGATTGTGCATCTGTAGAAGTTGTGAGTGCTTTTGGTGACAAGCCGAATTTCTTCAGCCTCCTGAGGTTGAAGAGGCGCTGCTGCGCCTTCTTCCCGACGCTGTCAGTGTGAGTGGACCAATTCAGTTTGTCTGTGATGTGTATGCCGAGGAACTTAAAACTTGCTACCCTCTCCACTACTGTTCCATCGATGTGGATAGGGGGGTGTTCCCTCTGCTGTTTCCTGAAGTCCACAATCATCTCCTTAGTTTTGTTGACGTTGAGTGTGAGGTTATTTTCCTGACACCACACTCCGAGGGCCCTCACCTCCTCCATGTAGGCCGTCTCGTCGTTGTTGGTAATCAAGCCTACCACTGTTGTGTCGTCCGCAAACTTGATGATTGAGTTGGAGGCGTGCGTGGCCACGCAGTCGTGGGTGAACAGGGAGTACAGGAGAGGGCTCAGAACGCACCCTTGTGGGGCCCCGTGTTGAGGATCAGCGGGAGGAGATGTTGTTGCCTACCCTCACCACCTGGGGCGGCCCGTCAGGAAGTCCAGTACCCAGTTGCACAGGGCGGGGTCGAGACCCAGGGTCTCGAGCTTGATGACGAGCTTGGAGGGTACTATGGTGTTGAATGCCGAGCTGTAGTCGATGAACAGCATTCTTACATAGGTATTCCTCTTGTCCAGGTGGGTTAGGGCAGTGTGCAGTGTGGTTGAGATTGCATCGTCTGTGGACCTATTTGGGCGGTAAGCAAATTGGAGTGGGTCTAGGGTGTCAGGTAGGGTGGAGGTGATATGGTCCTTGACTAGTCTCTCAAAGCACTTCATGATGACGGAAGTGAGTGCTACGGGCGGTAGTCGTTTAGCTCAGTTACCTTAGCTTTCTTGGGAACAGGAACAATGGTGGCCCTCTTGAAGCATGTGGGAACAGCAGACTGGTATAGGGATTGATTGAATATGTCCGTAAACACACCGGCCAGCTGGTCTGCGCATGCTCTGAGAGCGTGGCTGGGGATGCCGTCTGGGCCTGCAGCCTTGCGAGGGTTAACACGTTTAAATGTCTTACTCACCTCGGCTGCAGTGAAGGAGAGACCGCATGTTTTCGTTGCAGGCCGTGTCAGTGGCACTGTATTGTCCTCAAAGCGGGAAAAAAAGTTATTTAGTCTGCCTGGGAGCAAGACATCCTGGTCCGTGACTGGGCTGGGTTTCTTCTTGTAGTCCGTGATTGACTGTAGACCCTGCCACATGCCTCTTGTGTCTGAGCCATTGAATTGAGATTCCACTTTGTCTCTGTACTGACGCTTAGCTTGTTTAATAGCCTTGCGGAGGGAATAGCTGCATTGTTTATATTCGGACATGTTACCAGACACCTTGCCCTGATTAAAAGCAGTGGTTCGCGCTTTCAGTTTCACGCGAATGCTGCCATCAATCCACGGTTTCTGGTTTGGGAATGTTTTTATCGTTGCTATGGGAACGACATCGTCGACGCACGTTCTAATGAACTCGCACACCGAATCAGCGTATTCGTCAATATTTTCATCTGACGCAATACGAAACATGTCCCAGTCCGCGTGATGGAAGCAGTCTTGGAGTGTGGAGTCAGCTTGGTCTGACCAGCGTTGGACAGACCTCAGCGTGGGAGCCTCTTGTTTTAGTTTCTGCCTGTAGGCAGGGATCAGCAAAATGGAGTCGTGGTCAGCTTTTCTGAAAGGGGGGCGGGGCAGGGCCTTATATGCGTCGCGGAAGTTAGAGTAACAATGATCCAAGGTTTTACCAACCCTGGTTGCGCAATCGATATGCTGATAAAATTTAGGGAGTCTTGTTTTCAGATTAGCTTTGTTAAAATCCCCAGCTACAATGAATGCAGCCTCCGGATAAATGGTTTCCAGTTTGCAAAGAGTTAAATAAAGTTCGTTCAGAGCCATCGATGTGTCTGCTTGGGGGGGGATATATACAGCTGTGATTATAATCGAAGAGAATTCTCTTGGAAGATAATGCGGTCTACATTTGATTGTGAGGAATTCTAAATCAGGTGAACAGAAGGATTTGAGTTCCTGTATGTTTCCTTCATCACACCATGTCTCGTTAGTCATGAGGCATACGCCCCCGCCACTCTTCTTACCAGAAAGATGTTTGTTTCTGTCGGCGCGATGCGTGGAGAAACCCGTTGGCTGCACCGCATCGGATAGCGTCTTCCCAGTAAGCCATGTTTCCGTGAAGCAGAGAACGTTGCAGTCTCTGATGTCCCTCTGGAATGCTACCCTTGCTCGGATTTCGTCAACCTTGTTGTCAAGAGACTGGACATTGGCAAGAAGAATGCTGGGGAGTGGTGCGCGATGTGCCCTTTTTTAAGTCTGACCAGAACACCGCCTCGTTTCCCTCTTTTTCGGAGTCGTTTCCTTGGGTCGCTGCATGCGATCCATTCCGTTGTCCTGTTTGTAAGGCAGAACACAGGATCCGCGTCGCGGAAAACATATTCTTGGTCGTACTGATGGTGAGTTGACGCTGATCTTATATTCAGTAGTTCTTCTCGACTGTATGTAATGAAACCTAAGATGACCTGGGGTACTAATGTAAGAAATAACACGTAAAAAAACAAAAAACTGCATAGTTTCCTAGGAACGCGAAGCGAGGCGGCCATCTCAGTCGGCCTGACTCAGTTACACCGGCTGTGTCAGGAGGAATGGGTCAACATTCACCCAACTCATTGTGGGAAGCTTGTGGAAGGCTACCAGAAACGTTTGACAATTTAAAAAGGCAATGCTACCAAATACTAATTGAGTGTATGTAAAATTCTGACCCACTGGGGATGTGATGAAAGAAATAAAAGCTTAAATAAATCCTTCTCTCTACTATTATTCTAATATTTCACATTCTTAAAATAAAGTAGTGATCCTAATTGACCTAAGGCAGGGAATTTGACTAGGATTAAATGTCAGGAATTGTGAAAAACGGAGTTTAAATGTATTTGGCTAAGGTGTATGTAAACTTCATCTTCAACTGTATGTCGTAGCTAAACCATTAGATATGTCATAGCTAAACCATTACGTATGTCGTAGCTAAACCATTAGATATGTCATAGCTAAACCATTACGTATGTCGTAGCATTATAATGCAGTACAATACAAATAAAAACAATTAAACCAAAATGACAATTATGACAATTGTGGCCGTTTTGCATGACAATTAGTTATCCAAAACACCACTCGCCACATCCCTAACCAACAGCATGTAATGGTAAGGTAATGACAGACCTCACCAACAGCATGTAATGGTAAGGTAATGACAGACCTCACCAACAGCATGTAATGGTAAGGTAATGACAGACCTCACCTTGCAGTTTTATCGCGTCTCGAATTAAAGAAAATAAATCATAGCAGCTCTGTGATTGAGGCTGCTTCAATTTAGCTCAAATGCACTTAGGAACACAATTTAGCCGCTTGATAGGGCGAGGTGGTGTTGGAGGAATACCCCATGGTATAATTGAGTGCTTTGCAAGGCAGGGGGTGAGAGAGAGACACTGGAAGAGTGCGTACTGTTTTTTATGATGTGACATTTGTTGGTCAGTGGGAAGACTGGGGCCAGCCATTTATCAGTATGAGCCACTGGGGATATAAAACAGACCGCTCTTCATCTCCCTCCAACCCGGTGCTCTTTTCTCTCTCTCCACAAAACACTCAGGGTGAGTTTCTCCCCCATAGACTTTACTTGTATACGAGTGCCGGCTGAATAGCGTCATCTTCACACACATTAAATTGTGAAATAAAAAACGGCACGTCATGCCGATGTAGCATGGAGATGAATCACCAGTCGGGAAGGAGCCCTGGGTGCATATCTTACACCCCACTCCCTCCTTCCCCCCACCACCCCCTTGAGAGAGATGCAATAAATTAGCTCCCAAAATACCCAGCCAGCCATTACAGCGTGAGCCTGCAGCAGGGGCTCTAAAATAAGAACGCAAATCATCCCTATGAGGTTCTGCTCCAACCACTATTTGTCCACCTTGGCAGACAGCACGTTAATAGGCCGATGACTGATTACAGGAATAATTAAGTAATGAAATATTAAGAGATTGTTGTTAACATGAGAAACCACAGATATTTTAACCCCTGAACCTCTGGGATAGCAGTGTGCTTGGTTTAAAAAAATATCCTCAGAGACAGAACTACAGTAAGGATGCAAGTGCAGTATACCTTTACCTTTTGTCAAGAATTTCTCAACTTATTTGGAGCAGTCAGTTGATTCTCAACTGACTCCACAAAGCCTTGGAGACTGGTGATGATGCGTGGGTTCAAAGCTTAGCCGAATGGGCAAGTCTACCCAATGGAGGCCAATCACTGATTGAAGAAATTATGGACTTAAGACCTATGCAGTCTAAAGTTCAATCCCAAGCCTGGTAGACCCTAATAACTTTCTGTGAGTAGATTTCAATAGACTTACATTTTCTAATGTCTAGGCCTTAGCTCAGTGGGCTAAAATAGCCTTGTGACTCAAACCCCGCTCTGTCACATTAACAACCAATTAGTAGCTTGTTAGTGTGGATCATACAATCCTGCCCCCTGTCCCTGGCTCATCCTGCGTCACTGTGCTCGTCAAAAACCCACCAGGGAGAGATGAACCTCCCAAGAGCGATGACCCCGTTAGGGATGGACAGACCGCTGTCACTCATCTAATCTCAAGCCAGTCTGGAGAGCTGGGTGATGTTGACAGGGATGTGAGCTCTATTCATAACAGGGCCCTGCCATGATTGACATACATCTATGACACACACACGCTTATAACACAGGCAAATGCACACGAATCAACAGGCAAAAAACATGTGCAAACACCGACCTCCAAGGATAAAACATATGGTCTGTCACTGCAAGTAGCACAACTCTAGGCCAGAGCAAGCATAGTTACTTTAAAATATCTATGTAAATACATGTCAGTTCCCAACTAAACAATAGGGATAGTTATACAGAAAAAAATATCCCACAGATAGGAACAACTGCTGAGAACAAAAGATACATTAGATTGTGCAGCGTGGCAGGAACCAGGAACACAGCAGGCGTCCAGAGCTGGTGTTAGAGGAACGCTTGGCCCTGTGTTGTCTGATGCTTTAAGAACTGCAATTAAAACTGAAGACAGATTACTAAAGATGGAGCCAGAGAGCAATATAGCCTAACCAGAATAAAACAAACCTGTTCCTGACCCTCCTGCTGGCCTTGGCAGATTCTGATATTATGCTCCCGAAGTTAGGCTACAACAGAGGTCGGCAACCTTTCCTATTTGGAGTGCCGAGTTATCCTACCATTTCTTCTGATCTGCATGCCAGTTATGATTTTCATATGTACATTTTCATGGAACAGTTTAATTTATAATAAAGTCAAAATCAATGTAACGTGGTTAATCAAAATTCTACTTTTTAGATTTGTAACTTTTATTGCCAATATGTAAAAATAGCCTACATAAATAAAAACATCGCAGTAAAAACAACAAAAAAACATTGCAGCCCATAGGTAGAAAATATCCTGATGAAAACAAATATCCTATAAATCACTGGCTGCAAGGAACTTTAATCATTGTACAAGGGATAAGTAGTAAATCAGGTAGGCCAATTTTATGACATTTCCACCAGATCAGAGCATTACATTTTTCCCCCTTTCATTCCGGTAATCCAAAAGGCTATGTTGAGGAACTATTGTCCTTCTCAAATGGATGCAAAAACAGACTGTTAACTTGCTGTATGAGATGAAGAAAAAATTACTGAGAAGCTCCACAGTGATGGCCAGTTAAGACACTCAGAACTAGTATCACATCCCCAAATGGTCATATTATAGGACTACATATGCACGCAGGCCAGATGGACTAGTCCGACTTCTATATGCATAATCAGGTGCATGTCCTAACTCAAGATAGACAGGAGCCCTCAAACAAATGGATCGAAATAAACCAAAACTTTCTTACAAGTGAAGCCTAGGTTGTGCGTTCTGCAAACAACATGTCCACTCCTACAATGACAATGGTAAGACTGCAACAATAATACAATTCAATGCAAACAAATTACTGTAACCAAACAAGCGTTGTAGATTAGATATTATGGGAATTAATGATAACTGTACTACTGGTGAGCCATACATGCGGCCTGCACAATGGATTAGTCCACTCAGAAGGGCATGAATGCATCTCGTGTGCTAAACATTTTTCATATTTGACCATGCTCAATTTTTTTTTTAAATGCAATCGACCAGTCGACTAATTGAGGTCAGCCCTAAAGAACACACAAGACAATTCTGTTATTCATGCTGGAACTGAGAAACTAACAGCAGCTTACAATGCGAGAGAACTGGTGAAACCAGAGCTAGTGTGTCCACCTGTGTGTTGACTCTTAAGACTCAGTCAGGTCCAAAAGAAAACTTTCTCCAGGACAGCACTACTAGTCTTGATTGGCGGGTGATTGACTGAACACTGAAGGACTTGTGTATTGTTCAGCGCACTCCGGTGCTCAGGGGGGGATTTGGGAAGCAGTGTTCAGTCATGTTCCGGTCGACCAGACTTGCTGTGTAGGGACCACAGTCGAGTCACACCTGCTGGGAAGGCCTAGACTGAGGCTACTGCTGCTTAGCCTAACAGGAGGATCAACAAACCCAAGGAAGCCATGATGGTGGGGGTAGTCTTTAACTTCTTGGTGACAGGGGGCAGTATTTTCACATCCGGATGAAATGCATGCCCAAATTCAACTGCCTGCTACTCATCCCCAGGAGATAATATATGCATAGTATTAGTAGATTTGGATAGGAAACACTCTAAAGTTTCTAAAACTGTTTGAATCATGTCTGTGAGTATAACAGAACTTATTTAGCAGGCGAAACCCCAAAGTCACTCTTTTCAATGAGTTTTCATTGGGAATCCAGATTTATAAGGGACCTTCCTGCAGTTCCTATCACTTCCACTGGATGTCAACAGTCTTTAGAAATTGGTTGAGGTTTTTCCTTTGTGTAATGAAGAAGTACGGCCATCTTGAACGAGGGTCACTTGAAGTGTACTGTTAGATAGAGGCATGTGACCAGAAAGCTAGCTACAGTTTGTTTTCCTCCTGTATTGAACACAGATCATCCAGTCTTCAATTTTATCGATTATTTACGTTAAAAAATAACTAGAGTTGTATTACAAAAGTAGTTTGAATTTTTTTGGCAAAGTTTAAAGGTAACTTTTGAGATATTTTGTAGTCACGTTGCGAAAGTTGGAACCGGTGTTTTTCTGGATCAAACACGCCAAATAAATTGACATTTTGGATATATATAGACGGAATTAATCGAACAAAAGGACCATTTGTGATGTTTAAGGGACATATTGGAGTGCCAACAAAAGAAGCTCGTCAAAGGTAAGGCATGAATTATATTTTTATTCCTGCGTTTTGTGTCGCGCCTGCAGGGTTGAAATATGTTTTTCTCTTTTTGTTTACGGAGGCGCCATCCTCAGATAATAGCATCGTTTGCTTTCGCCGAAAAGCCTTTTTGAAATCTGACATGTTGGCTGGATTCATAACAAGTGTAGCTTTAATTTGCTATCTTGCATGTGTGATTTAACCTGTTGCTTCTACTCGGGACGCTTGCGTCCCAACTAGAGCCCTGGAAATGCAAATGCGCTACGCTAAATGCTAATAGTATTAGTTAAAACTCAAAAGTTCATTAAAATACACATGCAGGGTATCGAATTAAAGCTACACTCGTTGTGAATCCAGGCAACAAGTCAGATTTTTTAAATGCTTTTCGGCGAAAGCATGAGAAGCTATCTGATAGCATGTAACACCCAAAAAGACCCACAGGGGACGTAAACAAAATAATTAGCATTTCGGCGTTACACAAACCGCACAATAAAATAGAAAACATTCATTACCTTTCACCATCTTCTTTGTTGGCACTCCTAGATGTCCCATAAACACTATTTGGGTCTTTATTTAGATTAAATCGGTCCATATAAAGCCTAGATATCGTTATATGTAGACTGTGTGATAAACGAAAAAAACATCGTTTCAAAACGTAACGTCATTTTTTTAAATTCAAAAAGTCGACGATAAACTTTCACAAAATACTTCGAAATACGTTTGTAATGCAACTTTAGGTATTAGTAAACGTTAATAAGCGATAAAATTCATCAGGAGGCGATGTAAAGATCATTAGCTTAAATGTAAATGTAAATTAGCTGTCCGTCTGGAAAAATGTCCGGCTAGAAACTCAACGAAAATATCCGGTCCTAGACCATAGGAGATACGGTGCCCTGCATGTGTTTGACCAAGAAAAAACTCTAAGGGAAATGACAAGACTCTAGACACCGTGTGGAAGCTGTAGGTACTGCAACCTCAGTCAATTAATTGTGGTTCACCTTTATCAATGGGTTCAAGTAGCGCATGGATATATTTTCCCATTTTCAGTGATCAGTTTTTCCTGTGCTTTTCGATGTAAATGCCGTTCTGGTAAAGCCACAGCAGTGATTTAACCAGTTTTATAAACGTCTGAGTGTTTTCTATCCACACAGACTAAGCAAATGCATATACTATATTCCTGGCATGAGTAGCAGGGCGCTGAAATGTTGCGCGATTTTTAACAGAATGTTCAAAAAAGTAGAGGGTCGACTGAAGAGGTTAAAGAAAGTTAGATTTTTATAGTAATTTATTTGAATTTGGCACTCTGCATTTTCGCTAGCGTCCCACATATCCCAGAGAGGTTAAGGAGGCATAGACCCTTACAGCAGCACAGCTATTTACCATTAACTTCTTTGGAATAGGGGGATGAATAGCGTGCCAGAGTAAACTGCCTCCTACTTAGTCCCAGATGCTAATATATGCATAGTATTATTAGTATTGGATAGAAAACACTCTGAAGTTTCTAAAACTGTTTGAATGATGTCTGTGTATAACATAACACTTCCTAAGGCTTCCAATAGATGTCAACCGTCTTTAGAAAGGGGGGCCAGATGAGAGCTGTTTGACTAAGGGGTCTGGCAGCAGCCTCGTTCTCAGTCATGCGCATTTCACATGAGGTAGCTCTCGTTCCATTGCTTTTCTACAGACAATGGAATTCTCCGGTTGGAACATTATTGAACATTTATGATAAAAACAACTTAAAGATTGATTCTATACTTAGTTTGACAAGTTTCTACGACCTGTAATATAACCTTTTGAACTTTTCGGCCGACGTTCGGCTGGACCTGAACGCGCATTTGGATTTGTTTACCAAATGCCCTAACAAAGGAAGCTATTTGGACATAACTGATGGACTTTACGGAACAAATCAAACATTTACTGTCGAACTGGGATTCCTGGGAGTGCATTCGGATGAAGATCAAAGGTAAGTGAATATTTATAATGCTATTTCTGACCAATGTTGACTGCGCAACATGGCGGATATTTATTTTGGCTGTTTTGGGCTCTGAGCGCCGTACTCAGATTATGCTTTTTCCGTGAAGATTTTTTTCTGACACAGCGGTTGCATTAAGGAGAAGTTTATCTATATTTCCATGTATAACACATGTATTTATAAACATTTATAATGAGTATTTCTGTAAATTCATGTGGCTCTCTGCAAAATCACTGCATGTTTCGGAACTACTGAACGTAACACGCCAATGTAAAATGAGATTTTTTAAATATAAATATGAACTTTACCGAATAAAACATACACAATACATGTAACATTAAGTCCTATGAGTGTCATCTGATGAAGATCATCAAAGGTTAGTGATTAATTTTATCTCTATTTGTGCTTTTTGTGTCTCCTCTCTTTGGCTGGAAAAATGGCTGGGTTTTTCTGTGACTTGGTGGTGACCTAACAATAGTTTGTGGAGTTTTCGCTGTAAAGCATTTTTTAAATCAGACACTGTTCTTGGATTAATGAGAATTTTATCTTTAAAATGGTGCCTAATACTTGTATGTTTGAGAAATTAGATTTATGAGATTTCTGTTGATTTGTATTTGGCGCCCTGCAATTTCATTGGCTGTTGGCAAGGGGTTCCAACAACAACCAAATACTGTTGTCTTTTTCAAATAATTCCTTCATTAAATGAACTAAGTATCAAATGGCTAAGGTAGCTAAGTAAGATGTTTATTTATTTGTAAGGTTAAAATATTCCGTGTTCATGGGCGAGCTTGAAAGCATGAGTTTGTCAATTAGGCTACTCTAAGGATATATGTTTTAACTTGGCCAGGATTGAATAGAGGAGAATCCTAACCAATTTTGAGCATCTGAGAGACAGTTTTACAACCGGGAATATGCAGCATTAGTTTCATCAACTGTGCACCAGTATCAACTGCGTGTCAGCCATTTTCAGTTCTACACAAGTGTCGGTGGAAAGTTATTTTAGGACATGGGACACGACAATGCCATTAAGACATAGCTAAATAATTAACTAGCAAGATAGCAAATTCACAACATAATGTAGTTTGGCTGGTTATTATTTTACTTGCTGTGCAAATCTCCCCCATGGTGCACACCATGATTTTCTCATTGCTGACCAAAAATGACCTACAACTGTGCACACAAGGCTAGGGTCGCTTTGATCTCAAAAACACATTTCACGACTGTGTGATTGAAAGACCACTCGTGCCCGTCTACATAGGCCTACAATAATTATACTCTGATGCGCTCTGCAGAGACTGGGAGGACAGTGTGCAACACATTGGATCCGGAGAACACTGATCCAATTCTGATCGGAGTAGCCTCATTGTTTGATCTTGTGAGGCAGGTCAGCCAGGGTGAGAATTCTGTCCGTCTGTGAATAGGAGCCTCGAGACACTGTCCTGTGTCTGACTCAGGCAACGGGTACAACGCTTTGCATGCCATATAGAACAGACCGTAAAACAACAGATGATTAAAAAGGAGTGGGAGAAGTGGCAGCTGGGGTGAGGTCTCATTGACATACTGGAGGGAAGACTTCCTGGGGCATGATTTAGTGACATGACACAGCAACCTCTTGACCTACAAGACTACGGTGAGCCTGACCATCCGCTGAACATCTAATCAAATGGCCACCCAGATTATTTGCATTGCCCCTTTTACACTGCTGCTACTCTGTTGTTATCATCTTTGCAGTCACTTTAATAACTCTACCTACATGTACAGTGGGGCAAAAAAGTATTTAGTCAGCCACCAATTGTGCAATTTCTCACACTTAAAAAGATGATGCCTGTAATTTTCATCATAGGTACACTTCAACTATGAACAAAATCCAGAAAATCACATTGTAGGATTTTTAATTAATTTATTTGCAAATTATGGTGGAAAATAAGCATTTGGTCAATAACAAAAGTTTCTCAATACTTTGTTATATACCCTTTGTTGGCAATGACAGAGGTCAAACGTTTTCTGTAAGTCTTCACAAGGTTGTCACACACTGTTGCTGGTATTTTGGCCCATTCCTCCATGCAGATCTCCTCTAGAGCAGTGATGTTTTGGGGCTGTTGCTGGGCAACACGGACTTTCAACTCCCTCCAAAGATTTTCTATGGGGTTGAGATCTGGAGACTGGCTAGGCCACTCCAGGACCTTGAAATGCTTCTTACGAAGCCACTCCTTCTTTGCCCGGGCGGTGTGTTTGGGATCATTGTCATGCTGAAAGACCCAGCCACGTTTCATCCACGTTTCACTCAAAATCTCACGATACATGGCCCGATTCATTCTTTCCTTTACACGGATCAGTCGTCCTGGTCCCTTTGCAGAAAAACAGCCCAAAAGCATGTTTCCACCCCCATGCTTCACAGTAGGTATGGTGTTCTTTGGATGCAACTCAGCATTCTTTGTCCTCCAAACACGACGAGTTGAATATTTACCAAAAAGTTATATTTTGGTTTCATCTGACCATATGACATTTTCCCAATTTTCTTCTGGATCATCCAAATGCTCTCTAGCGAACTTCAGATGGGCCTGGACATGTACTGGCTTAAGCAGGGGGACACGTCTGGCACTGCAGGATTTGAGTCCCTGGCGGCGTAGTGTGTTACTGATGGTAGGTTTGTTACTTTGGTCCCAGCTCTCTGCAGGTCATTCACTAGGTCCCCCCGTGTGGTTCTGGGATTTTTGCTCACCGTTCTTGTGATCATTTTGACCCCACAGGTTGAGATCTTGCGTGGAGCCCCAGATCGAGGGAGATTATCAGTGGTCTTGTATGTCTTCCATTTCCTAATAATTGCTCCCACAGTTGATTTCTTCAAACCAAGCTGCTTACCTATTGCAGATTCAGTCTTCCCAGCCTGGTGCAGGTCTACAATTTTGTTTCTGGTGTCCTTTGACAGCTCTTTGGTCTTGGCCATAGTGGAGTTTGGAGTGTGACTGTTTGAGGTTGTGGACAGGTGTCTTTTATACTGATAACAAGTTCAAACAGGTGCCATTAATACAGGTAACGAGCGGAGGACAGAGGAGCCTCTTAAAGAAGAAGTTACAGGTCTGTGAGAGCCAGAAATCTTGCTTGTTTGTATACTTATTTTCCACCATCATGTGATTTTCTGGATTTTTTTTCTAATTTTGTCTGTCATAGTTGAAGTGTACCTATGATGAAAATTACAGGCCTCTCATCTTTTTAAGTGGGAGAAGTTGCACAATTGGTGGCTGACTAAATCATTTTTGCCCCACTGTACATATTACCTCAACTAACTGGTGCCCCCACACATTGACTCTGTACCCCCCCCCCCCCCCCCCCCGTATATAGTCTCAGTATTGTTATTTTACTGCTGCTCTTTAATTACTTGTTGCTTTTATTTCTTATTCTTCTTTTTTTTAAACTGCATTGTTGGTTAGGGGCTCGTAAGTAAGCATTTCACTGTAAGGTCTACACCTGTTGTATTCTGCATTTCACTGAAAGGTCTACACATTCAGCATTTCACTGTAAAGTCTACACCTGTTGTATTCAGCATTTCACTGTAAAGTCTACACCTGTTGTATTCTGCATTTCACTGTAAAGTCTACACCTGTTGTATTCTGCATTTCACTGTAAAGTCTACACCTGTTGTATTCAGAGCACGTGACTAATAACATTTTATTTTAACAAAACTGAAAGACCAACCTGGTGGGAAAACCCAATAAATGCCATACATGATGATTAGAACACTAAACTCCAATCCTTTCAGATCTAGGCCACGTGGGGCCAGGGGATTGATCTGAACAACACGTGACAGAAAAAAAAACTGATGTTTAACTTGGGACAGTGCTTTGTGTTAGAGTTGGCTGAACCCAAGTGGTCCTTCATGCTACTCTATCTAATGCAAATGAGAAATGTGATGAGCTGTCACTTCAAGACAGGAGAGGAATCACATATTTCTCAAAGTTCCCAGGGCCAACATCTGCTCTTGCTCACTCTCTAGTTATCATTGTTACAATCACTTATTAAATCCACCATTTTCTTGTTATCTTTATAAGCAGCTACTCGTGATAAAAGAACAAGTTTAGAAGTGCCCGGCTCAAACTATATATATATATATAGTTTGCAGGAATTGCTGACACACTCCAGCCACATGAGGTCTAGCATTGTCTTGCATTAGGAGGAACCCAGGGCCAACCGCACCAGCATATGGTCTCACAAGGGGTCTGAGGATCTCATCTCGGTACCTAATGGCAGTCAGGCTACCTCTGGCGAGCACATGGAGGGCTGTGCGGCTCCCCAAAGAAATGTCACCCCACACCATAACTGACCCACCGCCAAACCGGTCATGCTGGAGGATGTTGCAGGCAGCAGAACGTTCTCCACGGCGTATCCAGACTGTCACGTCTGTCACATGTGCTCAGTGTGAACCTGCTTTCATTTGTGAAGAGCACAGGGCGCCAGTGGCGAATTTGCCAATCTTGGTGTTCTCTGGCAAATGCCAAACGTCCTGCACGGTGTTGGGCTGTAAGCACAACCCTCACCTGTGGACGTCGGGCCCTCATTCCACCCTCATGGAGTCTGTTTCTGACCGTTTGAGCAGTCACATGCACATTTATGGCCTGTTGGAGGTAATTTTGCAGAGCTCTGGCGGTGCTCCTCCTTGCAAAAAGGCGGAGGTAGCGGTCCGGCTGCTGGGTTGTTGCCCTCCTACGGCCTTCTCCACGTCTCCTGATGTACGGCCTGTCTCCTGGTAGCGCCTCCATGCTCTGGACACTACGCTGACAGACACAGCAAACCTTCTTACCACAGCTCGCATTGATATGCAGGATGGCACGAGCTGCTCTACCTGAGCCACTTGTGTGAGTTGTAGACTTCGTTTCATGCTACCACTAGAGTGAAAGCACCACCAGCATTCAAAAGTGACCAAAACATCAGCCAGGAAGCATAGGAACTGAGAAGTGGTCTGTAGTCCCCACCTGCAGAACCACTCCTTTATTGGGGGTGTTTTGCTAATTGCCTATAATTTCCACCTGTTGTCTATTCCATTTGCACAACAGTATGTGAAATGTATTGTCAATCAGTGTTGCTTCCTAAGTGGACAGTTTGATTTCACAGAAGTGTGATTGACTTGGAGTTACATTGTGTTGTTTAACTTCTTGGATATAGGGGGCGCTCTTAATTTATGGATTAAAAAAACGTTCCCGTTTTAAACAAGATATTGTGTCACGAAAAGATGCTCGACTATGCATATAATTGACAGCTTTGGAAAGAAAACACTCTGACGTTTCCAAATCTGCAAAGATATTATCTGTGAGTGCCACAGAACTGATGCTACAGGCGAAACCAAGATGAAATTTCAAACAGGAAATGCCCCAGATTTTGAATGCGCTTTGTTCCAATGTCTCCTTATATGGCTGTGAATGCGCAAGGAATGAGCCTACACTTTGTCGTTTCCCCAAGGTGTCTGCAGCATTGTGACGTATTTGTAGGCTTATCATTGGAAGATTGACCATAAGAGACTACATTTACCAGGTGCTCCGGTTGGTGTCCTCCGTTGCAATTATTGCGTAATCTCCAGCTGCGTCTATTTTACCATTTGCTTCAGAGGAGAAACCAAACTGTCACGAATGACTTATCATCGAATAGATATGTGAAAAACACCTTGAGGATTGATTCTAAACAACGTTTGCCATGTTTCTGTCGATATTATGGAGTTAATTTGGAAAAAAGTTTGGCGTTTGTAATGACTGAATTTTCGGGTTTTTTTCTTATAGCCAAACGTGATGAACAAAACGGAGCGATTTCTCCTACACAAATAATCTTTTTGGAAAAACTGAACATTTGCTATCTAACTGAGAGTCTCCTCATTGAAAACATCCGAAGTTCTTCAAAGGTAAATTATTTTATTTTGAATGCTTTTCTTGTTTTTGTGAAAATGTTGCCTGCTGAATGCCAGGCTTAATGCTATGCTAGCTATCAATACTCTTACACAAATGCTTGTGTAGCTATGGTTGAAAAGCATATTTTGAAAATCTGAGATGACAGTGTTGTTAAGTGTTCCCTTTATTGTTTTGAGCAGTGTATATTTTTTAAAGCGACTCGGGGAGGGAAATTGCAATCGGAGACTTTAAAGAATTCTCTCTCACTGCCAGATCCATTTTCCCCCAATCTTACTCCCATGTCGCCGCATTCCATCAGTCTCCCCCTCTTTTATTGATCCCTGTCTCCCTCCATTCCCGTCTCCCTCCATCGCCGTCTCCCCGTCTCCCTCCATCCATCCCGTCTCCCTCCATCCCAGTCTCCCTCCATCCCCTTCTCCCTACATCCCTTCTCCCTACACCCCCCTCCATCTCCCTCCATCCCAGTCTCCCTCCATCCCCTTCTCCCTACATCCCCTTCTCCCTCCCCATCTCCATCCCCTTCTCCCTCCCCATCTCCCTCCATCCCCGTCTCCGTCTCCCTCCATCCCCTTCTCCCCTTCTCCCTCCATCCCCTTCTCCCTCCATCGCCGTCTCCCCCATCGCCGTCTCCCCATCCCGTCTCCCTCCATCGCCGTCTCCCCATCCCCTTCTCCCCCATCGCCGTCTCCCCCATCCCCGTCTCCCTCCATCCCAGTCTCTCTCCATCCCAGTCTCCCTCCATCCCCTTCTCCCAGTCTCCCCCATCCCCTTCGCCCAGTCTCCCCCATCCCCTTCGCCCCGTCTCCCTCCATCCCCTTCTCCCAGTCTCCCCCATCCCCTTCGCCCCGTCTCCCTCCATCCCAGTCTCCCTCCATCCCCTTCTCCCCATCTCCCTCGTCTCCCTCCATCCCCTTCTCCCCATCTCCCTCCATCCATCCCCCTCGTCTCCCTCCATCCCCTTCTCCCCATCTCCCTCCATCCCCGTCTCCCTCCATCCCTGTCTCCCTCCATCCCCCTCGTCTCCCTCCATCGCCGTCTCCCCGTCTCCCTCCATCCCAGTCTCTCTCCATCCCGTCTCCCTCCATCCCCTTCTCCCCATCCCCCTCCATCCCCTTCTCCCCATCTCCCTCCATCCCCTTCTCCC
The DNA here is from genome assembly GCF_034236695.1 of Oncorhynchus nerka. Taxonomy (NCBI): domain Eukaryota; kingdom Metazoa; phylum Chordata; class Actinopteri; order Salmoniformes; family Salmonidae; genus Oncorhynchus; species Oncorhynchus nerka. The sequence continues at coordinate 24,452,469 of NC_088406.1, read as the reverse complement.
CATCTCCCTCCATCCCCGTCTCCCTCCATCCCCTTCTCCCTCCATCCCCTTCTCCCTCCATCCCCTTCTCCCTCCATCCATCGCCGTCTCCCCGTCTCCCTCCATCCCAGTCTCTCTCCATCCCAGTCTCCCTCCATCCCCTTCTCCCCATCTCCCTCCATCCCCTTCTCCCTCCATCCCCTCGTCTCCCTCCATCCCCTTCTCCCCATCTCCCTCCATCCCAGTCTCCCTCCATCCCCCTCGTCTCCCTCCATCGCCGTCTCCCTCCATCCCCGTCTCTCTCCATCCCCGTCTCCCTCCATCCCCCTCGTCTCCCTCCACCCCCTCGTCTCCCTCCATCCCCTTCTCCCCATCTCCCTCCATCGCCGTCTCCCCTTCTCCCTCCATCCCCGTCTCCCTCCATCCCCGTCTCCCTCGTCTCCCTCCATCCCCCTCGTCTCCCTCCACCCCCCTCGTCTCCCTCCATCCCCTCCATCCCCGTCTCCCTCCATCCCCGTCTCCCTCCATCCCTGTCTCCCTCCATCCCCCTCGTCTCCCTCCACCCCCTCGTCTCCCTCCATCCCCATCTCCTTCTCCCTCCATCCCCGTCTCCCTCCATCCCCTTCTCCCTCCATCCCCTTCTCCCTCCATCCCTGTCTCCCTCGTCTCCCTCCATCGCCGTCTCCCCGTCTCCCTCCATCCCAGTCTCTCTCCATCCCAGTCTCCCTCCATCCCAGTCTCCCCGTATCGCCGTCTCCCTCCATCCCCTTCTCCCAGTCTCCCCACCATCCCCTTCGCCCCGTCTCCCACCATCCCCTTCGCCCCGTCTCCCACCATCCCCTTCGCCCCGTCTCCCTCCATCCCCGTCTCCCTCCATCCCCTTCTCCCTCCATCCCCTTCTCCCTCCATCCCCGTCTCCCTCCATCCCCGTCTCCCTCCATCCCTGTCTCCCTCCATCGCCGTCTCCCCGTCTCCCTCCATCCCCTCGTCTCCCTCCACCCCCCCGTCTCCCTCCATCCCCATCTCCCTCCATCCCCTTCTCCCTCCATCCCCGTCTCCCTCCATCCCCGTCTCCCTCCATCGCCGTCTCCCCGTCTCCCTCCATCCCCCTCGTCTCCCTCCACCCCCTCGTCTCCCTCCATCCCCCTCGTCTCCCTCCATCCCCTTCTCCCTCCATCCCCGTCTCCCTCCATCCCTGTCTCCCTCCATCGCCGTCTCCCCGTCTCCCTCCATCCCCCTCGTCTCCCTCCATCCCCTTCTCCCTCCATCCCCTTCTCCCTCCATCCCCTTCTCCCTCCATCCCCTTCTCCCTCCATCCCCTTCTCCCTCCATCCCTGTCTCCCTCCATCCCTGTCTCCCTCCATCCCTGTCTCCCTCCATCCCTGTCTCCCTCGTCTCCCTCCATCCCAGTCTCTCTCCATCCCCGTCTCCCTCCATCCCCCCGTATCGCCGTCTCCCCGTCTCCCTCCATCCCCTTCTCCCAGTCTCCCCACCATCCCCTTCGCCCAGTCTCCCACCATCCCCTTCGCCCCCATCCCCTTCTCCCCTTCCCCCCGTCTCCCTCATCCCCTTATCGCCATCCCCTTCTCCCCCATCTCCTTATCTCCATCCCCTTCTCCCCCCATCTCCCTATCTCCATCCCCTTCTCCCCCTCCTTATCTCCCTCCATCCCCTTCTCCCCCATCCCTGTCTCCCTCCATCCCTGTCTCCCTCCATCCCTGTCTCCCTCCATCCCTGTCTCCTCGTCTCCCTCCATCCCAGTCTCTCTCCATCCCCGTCTCCCTCCATCCCCCGTATCGCCGTCTCCCCGTCTCCCTCCATCCCCTTCTCCCAGTCTCCCCACCATCCCCTTCGCCCAGTCTCCCACCATCCCCTTCGCCCCCATCCCCTTCTCCCCTTCCCCCCGTCTCCCTCATCCCCTTATCGCCATCCCCTTCTCCCCCATCTCCTTATCTCCATCCCCTTCTCCCCCCATCTCCTTATCTCCATCCCCTTCTCCCCCCATCTCCCTCCATCCCCTTCTCCCCCATCCCCTTCTCCCCCATCGCAGTCTCCCCCATCCCCTTCTCCCGCGTCCCAGAAAGATGAACAATGCACTTGGATTGCCATCCTACTCTTCACAAATATGTTACCAGAACCAACGTACCAATATAGACATGAATACGTGTTCACAGCAGTCAATATGCTGTTGTGTGCATGTGTGGGGTACCATAGCTTCAGCATGCATGTTCAGTACTGCAGAACTCCAGAAATGTGTGGGTGCAAGTCTCTGAGGAGCCTCTCACCCTCAGATCTGGAAAAGAGATGAATGACTGTTCTGCTACATCTCTCCTCCACTATGGAGAGAGGTATCCATCGCCTGTAAGTGTGGTGTGTGGGGGTGTGGTGTGTGTGTGGGGATGTGGTCTGCGTGTGTACGGGGGGGGGCATAAGTTCAGGCATAGGGACTCAGATCACCACATCAAGTTAAGTACATTGAAATGCCATTCTTGCCATATCAATGTAGTACTAAAAATAACAAGGTAGAATAAAAACACAAAAATAACACTAGAAAGAAGCCCCACTCAGGTGCCAGTTAATTAGGTACAGCACCTGTCCAGGAAAATGGTTAGCTCCTATAGACAGTGAGTCACGGTGCCGTAGCTTACTATATAAAACAGGGAAATAACGGCGCAGTACAACAGTGGTGTGCAGAACGGCATCTCGGAACGCACAACTCGTTGTCTGCTGCAATAGCCCATCCATGACAAAGACCGACCCCACACCGGGTTCCACTCCTATCAGATCAAATCAAGAAGCAGCTCCAGTGGGTACGCAATCACCAACACCGGACAAATTAAGAAGTGGAAAAACATTGCCTTGGCCGACAAATCCCGGTCAGGATTTGGTGTAACCAGTCCATGGCCACATCCTGCCTGTTGTCAACAATATAGGCTGGTGGCGGTGGTGTAGTGTGGGGAAGTAGCAGCAGCGTAAATGATGATTGTATGTGAGTGTGTGTAGCCAGTATAAATGTGTGTGCATGTTGTGTGTGTTGGAGTGTCAGTGTGTGAGAGTGTAGAGTGTGTGTAGCCAGTATAAATGTGTGTGCATGTTGTGTGTGTTGGAGTGTCAGTGTGTGAGAGTGTAGAGTGTGTGTAGCCAGTATAAATGTGTGTGCGTGTTGTGTGTGTTGGAGTGTCAGTGTGTGAGAGTGTAGAGTCCTGTGAGTGTGTGTAGCCAGTATAAATGTGTGTGTGTGTGTGTGTGTTGGAGTGTCAGTGTGTGAGAGTGTAGAGTCCTGTGAGTGTGTGTAGCCAGTATAAATGTGTGTGTGTTGGAGTGTCAGTGTGTGAGAGTGTAGAGTCCTGTGAGTGTGTGTAGCCAGTATAAATGTGTGTGTGTTGGAGTGTCAGTGTGTGAGAGTGTAGAGTCCTGCGAGTGTGTGTAGCCAGTATAAATGTGTGTGCATGTTGTGTGTGTTGGAGTGTCAGTGTGTGAGAGTGTAGAGTCCTGCGAGTGTGTGTAGCCAGTATAAATGTGTGTGCATGTTGTGTGTGTTGGAGTGTCAGTGTGTGAGAGTGTAGAGTCCTGTGAGTGTGTGTAGCCAGTATAAATGTGTGTGCATGTTGTGTGTGTTGGAGTGTCAGTGTGTGAGAGTGTAGAGTCCTGTGAGTGTGTGTAGCCAGTATAAATGTGTGTGCATGTTGTGTGCGTTGGAGTGTCAGTGTGTGAGAGTGTAGAGTCCTGTGAGTGTGTGTAGCCAGTATAAATGTGTGTGTGTGTGTGTGTGTTGGAGTGTCAGTGTGTGAGAGTGTAGAGTCCTGTGAGTGTGTGTAGCCAGTATAAATGTGTGTGTGTTGGAGTGTCAGTGTGTGAGAGTGTAGAGTCCTGTGAGTGTGTGTAGCCAGTATAAATGTGTGTGTGTTGGAGTGTCAGTGTGTGAGAGTGTAGAGTCCTGTGAGTGTGTGTAGCCAGTATAAATGTGTGTGTGTTGGAGTGTCAGTGTGTGAGAGTGTAGAGTCCTGTGAGTGTGCATAGAGAAATACCACATCACTCAAAAACAACCAGAGGCCCCAAGTAAGTTGACAACATACGCAGCAAACCATCTATCTGTAATCACACACAACCTTCCAGTTTGACAGCTTACCTTCCAGTTTGACAGCTTACCCTGGCAACTAAGTTCAACAACTGGTTGTTTAGACCGTTGCTTCTTAACATAATGGTCATTCTGCCTGATTATAACCTTCATTTACATGAAATTGGACATAACAGACTACAGAAAACAAAATGCACGCAAACCTGTTGTCATCGTTATTATCACAGGACACAAGTGACATCAGTAAGAGTAGCCTACAACTATAGTACAAAAGTGGCTTGAAAAATCTATTATCTTTGTGACCGAGTCTCTCTCTCTCACTCGCGCACACACACACTAATGGTGCAGACCAAGCGAGTTAGTCCAAAACAGATTAAAATGCCTGTGGACAGTAAATGAACATGGGAGTCATGCCACAACTTGAGCAATTAAATTAAGGCTACTACAGTAATTATATGATATTACACTGTGGGAACAAGGCCTTTAAATTGTCCCGCTGTCCCCCTTACAGCCCAGTGTGTCATTCAGTGACCTATCACTTTGAATGGGATTTCTAAACATTACCATTTGACTGACTCAGCAGTGTGTGTGAGGGGAGGGAGGGACAGGGGGCTACAGGACACACAGGCACGGCCGATGGGACTAGTGCTAGTGTGTCACGACTCTGGACAGCTGCTGGCTGACGCAGCACTGTTGGTTTGTGTGGAGATTAAAATGCATTCATCACCTCCATGATCCCACAGGCTCTGAGCAAGGTGGAGCGGAGGAACTACTGCATGCCGTTCCTCCTGGACCGTGGGTATCCCTTCTGAGCTCTGAATGAACAGACGGATGGAAGAGGATGTGAAATGATTTGTGCTGCTCTGATAACGTTAATGTTCCTGGAAGCTATGTTCCCAAGATGGTGATCAACATGAGTAGCATGCACCTGTCAGAGGGAGAATTGAATGTTCATGTCTCTACCATAAGCTGCTTCCAAAATCATTTTAAGAGGATTTGGCAGTACGTCCAACTGGCTTCACAACCACAGACCATGTGTATGGAGACATGTGGGCAAGCCGTTTGCTGATGTCAACATTGTTAACAGCAGCCCATGGTGGCAGTGGGGTTATGGTATGAGCAGGCATAAACTATGGACAACGAATACAATTGCATTTTATCGATGGCAGTTTGAATGCACAAAAAGGTATCTGTATTCCCAGTCGTGAATTCCATAGATTAAGGACTAATGAACCCATTTAAGTTGTTCTGCCTGCGGATAAGAAACCCTGACCTGTTCACTAGACGTGCTGCTTGTCCCGGACCTGCAGTTTTCGTCTCTCTCTCTCACACACACACCATGGCCATGCACTGTAATAGTTGCCTCCCGGCACAGCCAGAAGAGGACTGGCCACCCATCAGAGCCTGGTTCCTCTCTAGGTTCCTGCCTTTCTAGGGAGTTTTTCCTAGCCACCGTGCTTCTACATCTGCATTGCTTGCTGTTTGGGGTTTTAGGCTGGGTTTCTGTACAGCACTGTGTGACATCGGCTTTAGTATTTATAAAGCCCCTTTTAAAATGTAATTGATTGATCTATTTCAATTGACATTTCCTCATATGAACTGTAACTCCGTAAAATCAATGAAATTGTTGCGTTTATATTTTTATTCAGTGTATATTCTGTATGTCACCACAGTGGTTTGCTGGGACGACTGATTTCTGCTCAACGAGAGGCCTGTGACACGCCAGTCATTTGCAACCTCATTTGTCACAATAAATTACCTAAATATCGCAGCAGTAATAGAGTTGTCATAGCGATAACCGCATGCATCAAAGTAGCTCAGAAACGTTGCTTCTTCTGCGTCATAAACTCTTAAAAAAAAATCCACCTCTGTGACAGAAACATGGAAGAAGCGGAAACAAGCTGCCAACGCCTCTCTCAGGATGGCCCTGAGCCACACCAGCCCCCCTACTGAGACTCAGAGGGGGGCAGCATAACCTGATTCATGGTCACATAACCTGCTCACAACAACGTTAGGGTGTCCTGTCAGTGTCAGCACAGCTAGCTTACTTTGTGGTAGGGTACAGTGAAAACCATATAGCTATCAACATTAGCACCAATTGCCAGAGTGTGAAGCAGGATTGTGACAGGGTAGGCAATTCTGTTTCCCTCAACACCACCACTCCATTGAACACACACTCAGGAAGCACGGACCCTGTGTGTGATGTTTATAGCAATACAGTAGTCACATGCACAGCCTGTTTGTACTGCATGTGACAGTAGGCTATGCAACAAACACCACAATATAAACTGGTTACATTATAGTGTATTCAGGGGTGGTGTGCTGAGGGGTGTTCCATCACAATCTTTCTTCCAGGATCTAGCACACGCTCTCAAATTAAGTATACCACTCACTGGCTGTCCTTAGAAGCAGTCTAAAAGACAAGACAGATGTGTTCCGCAAACTGTGCTTTTACTTATCGCACTCCATACACATATGACATCCTTTAGGGGGGTCAAAGGGTTTACAGACAGCTCATTATTAGTTCATATTTAGTTTAAGGTGAATCCACACAGATGGACAAAGAAACTCAAAGCCCAATGTGTAGGTCTAGAAATCATCCTTCTTTGCTCTGATCCAAGCTATCCTGATTTCTGAGGTCAATCCTCAGACCAGGAGTAGACATTCTGTCCATTTGTTTTTATTAGGATCCTCATTAGCCAATGGCAACAGCTAGTCTTAAAGGGGTCCGACAATGAAAAAGACATTCATTTACATATATTTTAAAACATGAACATGTATTGTGCATCTATCAGTAACACATACGTGTCAGTACATACACACAACAAGAAGGTCACTTGGGGGAGAAGCGTGCCATGAGGTGAAGCATTGTTCGTTTTTTGAAACCAGGTTTGCTGTTCACTTGCAGTAGTTAAGATGGAAGAGAATTAAAATGCAATAATGGCTCTGTATAATACTGTATGTTCCCTTGAATTTGTTCTGGACCTGGGGACTGTGAAAAGTGTGTGTGTATCAGTGCTGTGTGCAAGTTTACTATTCAAACCATTTGGAATTTCCTACACATGAATGTTTCTTATAAAATCAAGAAGTGATGCAGTCAGTCTTTCCTCAACTCTTAGCCAAGAGAGACTGGCATGCATAGTTTTGATATTAGCCCTCTGATTACAATGAAAAGCTAAATGTGAAACTCTGTTTTGGGCCAGCAGCAGCCTTAACTAGGTACTTCTTTGCAGCACTAGACCATGTGACTGGACAATAATCAAGATAAAACTAGTCAAGTTTTAGGACTTGCTTTGTGGAGTGTGATGTCAAATAAGCAGAGAATCTATATCACGGACAGACCTCTACACAGATTTACAACCATTGAAAGGACTGACCCCAATTAGTCGACTGGTCGATTGTTTGGTTTATCTTGAGAGAGACACAGCACCCGTCAAAAGTTTGAACGCCTACTCATTCAAGGGTTTCTTTATTTTTACTGTTTTCTACATTGTAGAATAATATTGAAGACATCAAAACTATAAAAAAGCACATATGGAATCATGTCGTAACCAAAAAAAAAAAAGTTAAATAAAAATATATTTTAGATTCTTCAAAATAGTCACCCTTTGCCTTGATGACAGCTTTGCACACTCTTGGCAATCTCTCAACCAGCATCATGAGGAAGTCACTTGGAATGCATTTTAATTAATTGGGGTGCCTTGTCAAAAGTTAATTTGTGGCATTTCTTTCCTTGTTAATGCTTTTGAGCCAATCGGTTGTGATGTGCCAATGTAGAGATGGTAAACAGAAGATAGCCCTATTTGGCAAAATACCAAGTCCATATTATGTCAAGAACAGCTTAAATAAGCAAAGTGAAAAAGTCCATCATTACTTTAAGACATGGTCAGTGAATCTAGAAAATTTAGAGAACTTTCTTCAAGTGCAGTCGCAAAAACCATCAAGCACTATGATGAAACAGGCTCACATGAGGACCGCCACAGGAAAGTAAGACCCAGAGTTACCTCTGCTGCAGAGGATAATTTCATTAGTTACCAGCCTCACAAATTCCAGCCCAAATAAATTATTCACAGAGTTCAAGTAACAGACATCTCAACATCAACTGCTCAGAGGAGACTGCATGAAATCAGGCCTTCATGGTCGAATTGCTGCAAAGAAACAACTACTAAAAGGACACCAATAAGAAGAAAAGACTTGCTTGGGCCAAGAAACATGAGCAATGGACGTTAGACTGGTGGAAATCTGTCCTTTGATGTCCTCCAATGAGACCAAATTTGAGATATTTGGTTCCAACCGCTGCGTCTTCGTGAGACGCAGAGTTGGTGAACGGATGATCTATGCATGTGTGGTTCCCACTGTGAAGCATGGAGGAGAAGGTGTGATGGGTCTTTGCTGGTGACACGGTCTGTGATTTATTTAGAATTCAAGGCACACTTAACCAGCATGGCTACCACAGGATTCTGCAGCGATACACCATCCCATCTGGTTTGCGCTTAGTAAGACCATCATTTGATTTTCAACAGGACAATGACCCAACACACCTCCAGGCTGTGTAGGCTATTTGACCAAGAAAGAGAGTGATGAGTGCTGCATCAGATGACCTGACCTCCACAATCATCCGACCTCAACCCAATTGAGATGGTTTGGGATGAGTTGGACCGCAGAGTGAAGGAAAAGCAGCCAACAAGTGCTTAGCATATGTGGGAACTCCTTCAAGACTGTTGAAAAAATATTCCAGGTGAAACTGGTTGAGGTAATGCTAAGAGTGTGCATCAAGGAACAGGTGGCTACTTTGAAGAATTTTTTATATATTTAACACTTTTTTGGTTACTACATGATTCCATTTGTTATTTCATAGTTTTGATGTCTTTACTATTATTCTACAATGTAAAAAAATGTAAAAAATAAAGAAAAACCCTTGAATGAGTAGTTGTGTCCACACTTTTAACTGGTACTAATATATAATTTTTTAAATGGCACACGATACACCTGTCTGATTCACGCCCATCTCAGTGAACTAATTAATTACAGAGGCCTAGACTAATCCATTGACGAGGCAGTGGGGATGGCACAGTCCAAGAAGAAGGAGAGTGTGGCTAAGATGCACGTCTCTCCAGAATGCACTCTTCCGTTCATTTGTGAAAATTCATTGCTTCACAACTTCATTGTGTGAATTGTTTGCATTTGATTGTTAAGGTCTATCAATTCCCCATTACATATCTCACCAGTAGTACATTTACCGTTAATTCCTAACCTACAATGTTTGTTTGGTTACAGTACTTTCTGTTAATGCATTCAATATATTATTATTCCAGTCTTTTACCATTCTCATTGCCAGAGTGGGCATGTTGTTTGCAGAGAACACAACCTATGCTTGTGAGAAACAAGTTTTGGTTCATTTAATTACATTCACAAGTTTTGTCAATTTAGTCATTGTCTTTTGCTTGGACACGCACCCGATTACACAGAGGTAGGCCTATTGGTTTCCTGGCCTGCGCGCAAATGTAGGCATATAAATGTTTAAAACGCACTACCACTAATGAGCTATGGAGCTTCTCAAAGTAATGTTTTCTTCACCTCAAACAGCAAGCAAACAAAGTCTGTCATTCTCAATGGATGAAAAACAATCATTCCTAAATGTATTTGGGGGGTGGGGGATCAAGCTCTTTCCCTTTTGATAACCACTCAGCATGAATAGGGAAAAATGTAATGCTCTGATCCAGTGGAAATGTCATAAAATTGGCCTACCTGATGACCCCTTACCCTGTGTGTCCTGAGCTCACTGGCACAGGAAACTGAGGGTCCAGAATGTTAATCAATGTTGCAAGTTCACTAGCACAAGCTTAATCAAACAGTGTGCTTAAAGCATCAGACAAGCTCAATACATATAGTTGATTTTATTAAAACACAAAACACAAAAATACCCATTTAAACATTTCAACCAAACGATTGGTCAAAAGAACAGATTACTTTCAGTTGACCGAGATTGTCAACATATTGATTCAATGGTTTAGGACTGTCCCTGACTAAAAACAATCTAAAGTAAAAGCAAGTAATTTAGTCTAAAAAGCCTCACCATTCATTACCAGATTCAAAGGAGGTCTAGAACTTAGGAATGATTTGTACCAAATACATTGCTCTTAGTTTTAGAGATGTTCAGGACCAGTTTATTACTGGCCACCCATCCTAAAACTGACAGCAACTTTTACAGTGATTCACTAGCTGTGGTTGCTGGTTTGAAATTAAATATATGTTCGTTTTTTTTTTGAGTGTTGGACTACACACTGTACTAAAATTATTCATTATTTTAACATTTAATATATGTGCAAATCAGATCTAGTTGTTTAAAACATATAATATGATATAATGACTATTTATAGCATTGAATCATTACCGTACATGGACAAAGGTTTTCTTTAATGTCAGTAGCTTTCTTTAATGTCAGTAGCTTTCTTTAATGCCAGTAGCTTTCTTTAATGTCAGTAGCTTTCTTTAATGCCAGTAGCTTTCTTTAATGTCAGTAGCTTTCTTCAATGCCAGTAGCTTTCTTCAATGCCAGTAGCTTTCTTTAATGCCAGTAGCTTTCTTTAATGCCAGTGGCTTTCTTTAATGCCAGTGGCTTTCTTTAATGCCAGTAGCTTTCTTTAATGTCAGTAGCTTTCTTTAATGTCAGTAGCTTTCTTGTCCAGTAGCTTTCTTTAATGCCAGTAGCTTTCTTTAATGCCAGTAGCTTTCTTTAATGCCAGTAGCTTTCTTTAATGTCAGTAGCTTTCTTTAATGCCAGTAGCTTTCTTTAATGCCAGTAGCTTTCTTTAATGTCAGTAGCTTTCTTTAATGTCAGTAGCTTTCTTTAATGTCAGTAGCTTTCTTCAATGCCAGTAGCTTTCTTTAATGTCAGTAGCTTTCTTTAATGTCAGTAGCTTTCTTTAATGCCAGTAGCTTTCTTTAATGCCAGTAGCTTTCTTTAATGCCAGTAGCTTTCTTTAATGCCAGTAGCTTTCTTTAATGCCAGTAGCTTTCTTTAATGTCAGTAGCTTTCTTCAATGCCAGTAGCTTTCTTCAATGCCAGTAGCTTTCTTTAATGTCAGTAGCTTTCTTTAATGTCAGTAGCTTTCTTTAATGCCAGTAGCTTTCTTTAATGCCAGTAGCTTTCTTTAATGTCAGTAGCTTTCTTTAATGTCAGTAGCTTTCTTTAATGTCAGTAGCTTTCTTTAACCTCTTCAGTCGACCCTCTACTTTTTTGAACATTCTGTTAAAAATCGCGCAACATTTCAGCGCCCTGCTACTCATGCCAGGAATATAGTATATGCATTTGCTTAGTCTGTGTGGATAGAAAACACTCAGACATTTAAAAAACTGGTTAAATCACTGCTGTGGCTTTACCAGAACGGCATTTACATCGAAAAGCACAGGAAAAACTGATCACTGAAAATGGGGAAAATATATCCATGCGCTACTTGAACCCATTGATAAACGTGAACCACAATTAATTGACTGAGGTTGCAGTACCTACAGCTTCCACAGGGTGTCTAGAGTCTTGTCATTTCCCTTCGAGTTTTTTCTTGGTCAAACACATACAGGACACCGTATCTAATCCGGTCTAGGACCAGATATTTTCGTTGAGTTTCTAGCCGGACATTTTTCCAGACGGACAGCTAATGATCTTTACATCGCCTCCTGATGAATTTTATCGCTTATTAACGTTTACTAATACCTAAAGTTGCATTACAAACGTATTTCGAAGTGTTTTGTGAAAGTTTATCGTCGACTTTTTGAATTTTAAAAAATGACGTTACGTTTTGAAACGATGTTTTTTTCGTTTATCACACAGTCTACATATAACGATATCTAGGCTTTATATGGACCGATTTAATCGAAATAAAGACCCAAATAGTGTTTATGGGACATCTAGGAGTGCCAACAAAGAAGATGGTGAAAGGTAATGAATGTTTTCTATTTTATTGTGCGGTTTGTGTAACGCCGAAATGCTAATTATTTTGTTTACGTCCCCTGTGGGTCTTTTGGGGTGTTGCATGCTATCAGATAATAGCTTCTCATGCTTTCGCCGAAAAGCATTTTAAAAATCTGACTTGTTGCCTGGATTCACAACGAGTGTAGCTTTAATTCGATACCCTGCATGTGTATTTTAATGAACTTTTGAGTTTTAACTAATACTATTAGCATTTAGCGTAGCGCATTTTCATTTCCAGAGCTCTAGTTGGGACGCAAGCGTCCCGGGTAGAAGCAACAGGTTAATGCCAGTGGCAGGTCATTGGTAAAAATAGAAAAGAGTAGAGGGCCTAGAGATGCCCTGCACACCACACTTCCCATGTTTAACATTAGAGAAGCTTCCATTAAAGAAAACACAATGTTCTATTAGATAGATTGCTATATCCTGGATTCAGAGCAGAGGTTGAAAAACCATAACAGGTTATGGTCAATAATATCAAAGGCGGCAGATCCTACAATCCAAACACACCCAAAAAGTTGTGAAGAGGCACGACAACCCATATTCCCCTTCAGGAGACCGAAAAGATTTGGCATGGGTCCCCAGATCCTCAAAAGGTTCTACAGCTGCATTATCGAGAGTATCCTGTCCAGTTGCATCACCGCCTGGTATGGCAACCACTCGGCATCTGACCGTAAGGCATTAGAGGGTAATGCACACAGCCCAGTACATCACTGAGCCAAGCGTCCTGCCATCAAGGACCTGTATAGTAGGCAGTGTCAGAGGAAGGCCCAAAAATTGTGACTCCAGTCACCCAAGTCATAGACTGCTCTCTGCTACCGCACGGCAAGCGGTACCAGAGCACCAAGTCTAGGTCCAAATGGCTCCTTAACAGCTTCTACCCCCAAGCCATCAGACTGCTGAACAATTAATGAAACGGCCAACTGGACTATTTACATTGACCCCCTCCTTTGTTTTTACACAGCTCCTACTCTCTGTTTATTATCTATGTATATAGTCACTTTACCCCTACCTACATGTACAAATTACCTTGACTAACCTGTACACCCGCACATTGACTCTGTACCGGCACAAAGCCTCGTTGTTATTTTGTGGTACTTTTTATTTTGTAAATATGTTCTTAACTCTATTTCTTGAACTGCATTGTTGGTTAAGGGCTTGCAAGTAAGCATTTCACGGTAAGGTGAACACCTGTTGTTTTCAGCACGTGACAAATAAAATGTGATATTATAAATGTATTTCAACCAATCATTAGTAATTTGTGTCAGTACAGTAAATGTTGAGTGCTCTTCTCTATAAGCATGCTGAAAGTCTTAATTTGTTCACATAGAAATAGCTTGTGTGTTTGGTCAACGACAACTTCCAACAGTGTGCCTATTCCAGCTCTGCATCGGTGTGGTCATGATGCACTATGGATGTCGCCCATCTAGGTGGCTATAGGGTTCATAGGTCACCTGACATGACTGAGGTTGTGAGTTCAAACCCCAGATGTTAATAATTGAGTGTGCGGGCTGTGAATGGTTCTATACTAGGAACTATCTGAATACTTCCCACGGGATCATTCATTGATTGGGCCTATACAACAGCCAAAAACTGGTCATGGATTTCCATATAAATGGGTTAGTTGTAGGCCTAGTCAGAAGAGTAAGCAAGGCCTACTCTGGTGACAAAGAGGTTTAATGTACCATCCACTAAGACGCATTAAGGAAAGAAAAGCACATCAATATGATAACTGGCTCTTTAGGTCCATCCCACGGTAATCCCGTCACACTTCATCTGGACAGTGTTCCTGCCCGGAAGGGCCAGGTCAGGCAGATGTTGTGGTTACTGTCCCTCCAGGAGATAAGGCATTTACCATTTAAAAATGACCAATAAACTGCAACAGATCCACTTGAATAGGCGTCCGTTTTGGTAAACCTACCCCCGCTGTAAAATATCTCTCCTGTTTGCCCACCTGTCTGTCTGTAGAATCAAAGACTACACTGACGTAAATTCAGCTGTGACAATAGGAAACTGCCCAATGCAGGGTATCAAATAGCAAGCCGACATGCACATTCTGCAAAGGAGTAGACTACAATACAGTGGGCTAATACTTAAAGCAAAAAAAGTGCTTTCCTGATGTAATTAATAACCATTACGGTGGCCTACTCAGTGTCCCAGTTTTCGACAGAATTATATCCTGAATATTCTACATGTTGTCAACAACATATTTTGGGGGAAATTATGTTTATTTGCTTGTAGCCACTCAGAACCTTTTCAGAATATCGTTTCGAAAACATTCTAATCATAATAAGTTTATTAATATGTTGTCATTATTTCCCAAGCTCTTGTAAACGGTGGGATTAATTAATTGTAAAAAAATAAAATAAAAATGTAATTTACAAGTAAATGCCAAAGACAAGTTATGCTTCTCAAGTTACCAAGCATCGCTTCCCAGTCGACGTAATTTTATTTCAATAAAGTCCTAAATTAGCCTTCTCGTACGAATGGCTTATTGAGTTGCTGCAGCTTCATAAAAACAACATGTACAACAACAAAACATACCCAACCCAGTGCGACAAAGTTGTAAACACTGCCAAGTTTTCTAAACGTCAACAATAGAGAGCATATTGAACAACACTATCAAATGTGTTCAAACATTATTATATTCGATGGGAAAAAATGAAAGCAGGCAAGACATATTTTACTTACGTTCCAATGTAGCCAAAAGCCTCGCCTCGCGACCGACAAAAGCCCTCACGACGCCAAGTTCTCTCCTTGAGCATAAAAAAACGTTGGACTTTTTTTTCTATTATGCGTCGAAGATAATCATTTTATTTCACCCAAGCCGTACTAACTTTACTCTTCTGTGCTGTTTTATCGGCTAATTCTCTCTATCTACCGATACGGGATTCGCGACGGGCGGCTTCTTTGTTCCGCGAGCCATTCCGTGGAAATCATCGTTCATGTGTCGCTGATACGCACTGATTGGCCAAGTCGCTCGAGGGATAGGATCGGTAATAGGTGATGGCTAGGGCAACAGCAGAGCCATTTCTTTCCGCAGTCCTAAAGTCAGCCCAATTTTCGTGGCGAGGATATAATAATTCGACTAGCTAGTTTTGCTCACAACACTGACCTCGGGGAGTGAAGAAGTATCCTAGTCTAAATTTGAAATGACTTTTTCTATGCAACTAGCCTAAATGTTACTAAATAGCATAGGCCTACATTGCCCAATATTGGACTAAAGGAGCCTAACGTTACTCCTTAGTCCAAGTACCTTACATGTTCTGTTTAAGGGAACTATACAGTCACCTCTCATGGCAGACCTCGTGGATCTGTTGCCGTGGGTTTGGGTTTTATGTTTGACAAAAGTACAAAGTGGAGGGGGAGCCAGGCCATTCAGGATCTTAAATACAAGACGTGTTGCGATATTGCGCAATATTTCCCCAACTCGGGATCTTATGTTTTCTGAGGATGTAACAGTGATTATGGCTATTGGCTTTCTATCAAGCACCTTGAGAGCCTGATTGTAGACAGACTGACTGGGCTTTAATGTTGTACAGCAAGCTTGGGCCCAACTAGTCAAGCAGTATGTTAAGTGGGGAAGTATCAATGCATTGAAGTTCAGTTTGGCTACCTCTGTAGTCTGACAATTTCGTATGAATTGGAAATGAACGAGGTTGGATTTGGTTATTTGAGTTACCTTTCTCACCTGCTTTTTAAAAGAGAGGTTGGAATCAAGTATCAGATACCACCTGGAGCCTCTCCCCAGACACATAGATATCTGGCTCAGTAGTATCAGATACCACCTGGAGCCTCTCCCCAGACACATAGATATCTGGCTCAGTAGCATCAGATACCACCTGGAGCCTCTCCCCAGACACATAGATATCTGGCTCAGTAGTATCAGATACCACCTGGAGCCTCTCCCCAGACACATAGATATCTGGCTCAGTAGTATCAGATACCACCTGGAGCCTCTCCCCAGACACATAGATATCTGGCTCAGTAGTATCAGATACCACCTGGAGCCTCTCCCCAGACACATAGATATCTGGCTCAGTAGTATCAGATACCACCGGGAGCCTCTCCCCAGACACATAGATATCTGGCTCAGTAGTATCAGATACCACCTGGAGCCTCTCCCCAGACACATAGATATCTGGCTCAGTAGTATCAGATACCATCTGGAGCCTCTCCCCAGACACATAGATATCTGGCTCAGTAGTATCAGATACCACCTGGAGCCTCTCCCCAGACACACAGACATCTGGCTCAGTAGTATCAGATACCAGCTGGAGCCTCTCCCCAGACACATAGATATCTGGCTCAGTAGTATCAGATACCACCTGGAGCCTCTCCCCAGACACATAGATATCTGGCTCAGTAGCATCAGATACCACCTGGAGCCTCTCCCCAGACACATAGATATCTGGCTCAGTAGTATCAGATACCACCTGGAGCCTCTCCCCAGACACATAGATATCTGGCTCAGTAGTATCAGATACCACCTGGAGCCTCTCCCCAGACACATAGATATCTGGCTCAGTAGTATCAGTTGCCCTCTTTGGGAAGAACATGCAGACAGCTTTTTTCACCATGAGTCCACTCTGTCTTCCGTCTGTTTTCTGTAAACAAGCACTGTAACATTGAAATATGGCCTCATAACCCTATAAAGGTGTGTATCAATTTAACCTTTTGTTTTTGGAAAATGATTTCTTGACAATATGAAAGCTAAGGCCTGCAAGCGATGTGTGTTAATGTTCACACTAAGCGTTGCGGCTCTTAACATAGCTCCCCTACAGAAGACCCCGGCGACCAATGACTCTTATGTGTGAAGTAAGGAAACTTAGACTCATGATCAAGGGCTAAGGCCTACACAGCTATAGCCTTGAATACAGGCACGTAGGCTCTTCTCCTAATAGGCCTACAGAGAGTAAGATAGGCCTACATGAGGAAGACCAGATATTAGACATAGATGTTGTGATTTAGGGACTATAGATTCTGACCTAAGGGGCAGGATATCGAAATAGCGTGAAATCAATTTCAATGAGGCTTAGAGTTTAAATCAATACTAAACATCACCATTGATCACAAGTCATTGTTCAACAATATTGATTATATTTTGTCATTATACACATTACCATTGATCTCCCAATGGTATACGTCTAAGCGCTTGACTGCATACAGCTCAGAATTGTTAAAATGGTGCCAGGGGTAGGCTTATGCTGTGCTGTGCTCAGCCTGCATATCCGTGTGTGTGTGTGTGTGTGGTCAGACTGCCAGATGAATCTGTTCTCATTGCTGTTGACACCTGACATTAACAGAGCTGTCTGCTCAGCACTTTTATTTTCCCTTGTGATTTGATCCATAGAACTATGTCAATTCTCTCTTTCTCTCTCGCTATTGCTCTTTCTTTCTTTCTCTCTCTCTTGCTCTTTCTCTCTCTCTCTCTCTCTCTCTCTCTCTCTCTCTCTCTCTCACACACACACACACACACACACACACACACACACACACACACACACACACACACACACACACACACACAGAGTGTGGGGCTATGAATCATCATCATCAGTTGGATGTTTATGTCTTAGAGCGACCATCTCGCTGGGGCTGTAAACTACAGACTGGGTGTGTGATCTGTGAGCTCCAGACAGACTGTGTGTGTGTGTGTTCTGTGAGCTCCAGATAGACTGTGTGTGTGGTTCTCATAATCTTTTCATACTTTACCCCAGCCTCCCATAAATGTTCCCACCACCAGTTGCTGAAACTTCTTCAAGTCTATAGACACCCACGTCTCTCACTGTCTCTGCTCTCTCTCTGCCTGCATCTGCCTTTCATTAGCTCTTCCTTTTCTTTTCTCCTCCTAATCCTCTCTTATCACTGTGACATTTCCTCCCTGGGGTGTCACTAAACCGGATTGATTTGATCATCATGTATTGACAGTCAAACGCCACCATGAAGTTTTCTGCTCATTAAAAATCATGAAAATGAGTAACAGCCTGTATTGCTTCCGTTGTGCTGAACTTTCTTTCACTTTCCCTTATATGTGGGCCAGTGTTTTGTTTTCATTTGTGTGTGTGTGTGTGTGTGTGTGTGTGTGTGTGTGTGTGTGTGTGTGTGTGTGTGTGTGTGTGTGTGTGTGTGTGAGAGAGAGAGAGAGAGAGAGAATAGGAAATAATTTTTATTCTGGGTCTCTGATTTCACCCTCCCTTATGTGATGTAGTTTTGCAGATGAAAACTTGTTTGGTTGCAGAGTTAGCCAGAGTTCAGACAAAGCTCAAGGGATGTTTTGTGAGTGTCTCTTTGTAGACCTACACAGTGCTGAGACGGGGGTCTTCACCTAGATAGTGGGCAACAGAAGCAGTGGATGTCTGAAGGAACACCCACAGAACAGTACTTTTCTGTATGAATCTTAACTTTGCCATCGCTTCTCTATTTTGCTGGGATTTTGCCAGTGCCAATGTAGACTACCAGACTATTCTTACTGTTCTGCCCCAGTAGCTGACTCACCTGAATAGTGGAGGCTGCTGAGGGGAGGATGGCTCATAATAATGTCCGGAATGGAGTGAATGGAATGGTTTATGTTTGATACCATTCCATACACTCCATTCCAGCCATTACACTCAATTCCAGCCATTATTATGAGCCTCCACTGCACCTGATGTAAGATAAAGTTGTGTCCAGATACTTATCTGAGATCAGGTTTGGTAGTTTTCCAACTAATGATTAGGATTAGGATTAGGGTAAGGGGAAGCTGGTCGTTAATGGTTAGGATTAGGGGACGGGGAAGCTGGTCGTTAATGGTTAGGATTAGGGGACGGGGAAGCTGGTCATTAATGGTTAGGATTAGGGGACAGGGAAGCTGGTCGTTAATGGTTAGGATTAGGGGACGGGGAAGCTGGTCGTTAATGGTTAGGATTAGGGGACGGGGAAGCTGGTCGTTAATGGTTAGGATTAGGGGACGGGGAAGATGGTCGTTTATGGTTAGGATTAGGGGACAGGGAAGCTGGTCGTTAATGGTTAGGGGAAGGGGAAGCTGGTTGTTAATGGTTAGGATTAGGGGACGGGGAAGCTGGTCGTTAATGGTTAGGATTAGGGGACGGGGAAGCTGGTCGTTAATGGTTAGGATTAGGGGACGGGGAAGTTGATAGTTAATGGTTAGGATTAGGGGAAGGGGAAGCTGGTCATAATGGTTAGGATTAGGGGACGGGGAAGCTGGTCGTTAATGGTTAGGATTAGGCGAAGGGGAAGCTGGTCGTTAATGATTAGGATTAGGGGGAGAGGAAGCTGGTCTTTAACCTGTGCTTATGAGTAACGTCTACTTCAAGTGGCTCACCTTCCCAGAGCAGTCATCTGAGTGTTGCTAAAGTAGAGGATGATGGGAGATTCCCCTGGGCTTATCTAAGACTGTTGTTTCCCCTTGTCCTCTTACACTCAGCCTCCCTCTCCCACAAGTTATTTCTCTGCAAGATTGGAGGTGCCTCTGCAATGCTGGAAAAGTGATATAGGGGGAGTAGAGCAGGGATTCAGAGAGACAGGCAGGCAATGAGAAGTGACAGTAAAGGATAGAGGAAGATGGGGAGAGATTGACATAAATGATACATTTGAGAGTAGGAAGGGTGAGTTAGTCCTCTGAGTAAGCACAGCACCAGAGATGTGCCGAATAATAGTTTCTTTATTTAGCTAAGAGAACAAAAACACAAGCCCCTAAGAGTCATCTACTAAGCCTGTTTGATATAATCCCCACGACTACGATGGGAAAACAACAAACAACAGTCTCTCTCTCATTCTTCCTCCTCACGCCCTCTCTCTCTCTGCCCCCTCCCTTCTTTTCCGAAATGAGGATACAGGCTTAGCAGCTTGCTGCATCTGTTTTTGTAGGGGTGTTGTGGTGTTACTGTGTATGTATGATGCCAAATTCGAAACAAAGTCCTAGCCACTACCTCAAAGTACTATAGTAATTTTGAGAGGATTGGATAGTTCGCAGAACATCCTACCTGGCCTGAAGGCGGGTTAAGTGGATCTACTACTATGGATGGCACGGGTGGCACTGTGATAGACTGCATCCAGTTTGTTGAGTAAAGTGTTGGAGGCTATTTTATAGATGACATCACCGAAGTCGAGGATCGGTAGGACAGTCAGTTTTACGAGGGTAAGTTTGGCAGCATGAGTTAAGGATGCTTTGTTGCGATAAAGGAAGACAAAAGTGACAAACAATAAAAACTGAACAGTAAATATTACATTCACAACAGTTCGAAAGGAATAGAGACATTTCAAATGCCATATTATGGCTGTATACAGTGTTGTAACAATGTGCAAATATTTAAAGTGAAAAATGGAAAATACATTTACATAAATATAGAATGTATTTTCAATGGTGTTTGTTCTCCACTGGTTGCCCTTTTCTTGTGGCAACAGGTCACAAATCTTGCTGTTGTGATGGCACACTGTGGTATTTCACCCAGTAGATATGGGAGTTTATCAAATCAATTGGATTTGTTTTCGAAATCTTCGTGGGTCTGTGTAATCTGAGGGAAATATGTGTCTCTAATATGGTCATACATTTGGCAGGAGGTTAGGAAGTGCAGCTCAGTTTCCATCTAATTTTGTGGGCAGTGTGCACATAGCATGTCTTCTCTTGAGAGCCATGAGCCAGCTTCTTACTTCTGGCGCCGACAGAGATGGCCGCCTCGCTTTGTGTTCCTAGGAAACTATGCAGTTTTTTGTTTTTTTACGTGTTATTTCTTACATTGGTACCCCAGGTCATCTTAGGTTTCATTACATACAGTCGAGAAGAACTACTGAATATAAGAGCAGCGTCAACTCACCATCAGTACGACCAAGAATATGACTTTCACGAAGCGGATCCTGTGTTCTGCCTTTCACCCAGGACAACGGAATGGATCCCAGCCGGCGACCCAAAAAAACGACTTTGTAAAAGGGGGAAACGAAGCGGTCTTCTGGTCAGACTCCGGAGACGGGCACATCGTGCACCACTCCCTAGCATTCTTCTCACCAATGTCCAGTCTCTTGACAATAAGGTTGATGAAATCCGAGCAAGGGTAGCATTCCAGAGGGACATCAGAGACTGTAACGTTCTTTGCTTCACGGAAACATGGCTCACTGGAGAGACGCTATCGGAGTCGGTGCAGCCAGCTGGTTTCTCCACGCATCGCGCAGACAGAAACAAACATCTTTCTGGTAAGAAGAGGGGCGGGGGCGTATGCTTCATGGTTAACGAGACGTGGTGTGGCCAGAACAACATACAGGAACTCAAGTCCTTCTGTTCATCTGATTTAGAATTCCTCACAATCAAATGTCGACCGCATTATCTACCAAGGGAATTCTCTTCGATTATAATCACAGCCGTATATATTTCCCCCCAAGCAGACACATCGATAGCTCTGAACAAACTTTATTTGACTCTTTGCAAACTGGAATCCATATATCCTGAGGATGCATTCATTGTAGCTGGGGATTTTAACAAGGCTAATCTGAAAACAAGACTCCCTAAATTGTATCAGCATATCGATTGCGCAACCAGGGCTGGAAAACCTTGGATCATTGCTATTCTAACTTCCGCGACGCATATAAGGCCCTGCCCCGCTCTCCTTTCGGAAAAGCTGACCACGACTCCATTTTGTTGATCCCTGCCTACAGACAGAAACTAAAACAAGAAGCTCCCACACTGAGGTCTGTTCAACGCTGGTCCGACCAATCTGATTCCACACTCCAAGACTGCTTCCATCACGTGGACTGGGATATGTTTCGTATTGCATCAAACAACAACATTGACGAATCCGCTGATTCGGTGAGTGAGTTCATTAGAACGTGAGTTGAAGATGTCGTTCCCATAGCAACGATTAAAACATTCCCAAACCAGAAACCGTGGATTGATGGCAGCATTCGCGTGAAACTGAAAGCGCAAACCACTGCTTTTAATCAGGGCAAGGTGACCGGAAACATGACCAAATACAAACAGTGTAGCTATTCCCTCCGCAAGGCAATCAAACAAGCTAAGCGTCAGTATAGAGACAAAGTAGAATCTCAATTCAATGGCTCAGACACAAGAGGTATGTGGCAGAGTCTACAGTCAATCACGGATTACAAAAAGAAAACCAGCCCCGTCACGGACCAGGATGTCTTGCTCCCAGGCAGACTAAATAACTTTTTTGCCCGCATTGAGGACAATACAGTGCCACTGACACGGCCCGCAACCAAAACATGCGGACTCTCCTTCACTGCAGCCGACGTGAGGAAAACATTTAAACGTGTCAACCCTCGCAAGGCTGCAGGCCCAGACGGCATCCCCAGCCGCGCCCTCAGAGCATGCGCAGACCAGCTGCCTGGTGTGTTTACGGACATATTCAATCAATCCCTATCCCAGTCTGTTGTTCCCACATGCTTCAAGAGGGCCACCATTGTTCCTGTTCCCAAGAAAGCTAAGGTAATTGAGCTGAACGACTACTGCCCCGTAGCAATCACTTCCATCATCATGAAGTGCTTTGAGAGACTAGTCAAGGACCATATCACCTCCACCCTACCTGACACCCTAGACCCACTCCAATTTGCTTACCGCCCAAATAGGTCCACAGACGATGCAATCTCAACCACACTGCACACTGCCCTAACCCATCTGGACAAGAGGAATACCTATGTGAGAATGCTGTTCATCGACTACAGCTTGGCATTTAACACCATAGTACCCTCCAAGCTCGTCATCAAGCTCGAGACCCTGGGTCTCGACCCCGCCCTGTGCAACTGGGTACTGGACTTCCTGACGGGCCGCCCCCAGGTGGTGAGGGTAGGCAACAACATCTCCACCCCGCTGATCCTCAACACTGGGGCCCCACAAGGGTGCGTTCTAAGCCCTCTCCTGTACTCCCTGTTCACCCACGACTGCGTGGCCACGCACGCCTCCAACTCAATCATCAAGTTTGCGGACGACACAACAGTGATAGGCTTGATTACCAACAACGACGAGACGGCCTACAGGGAGGAGGTGAGGGCCCTCGGAGTGTGGTGTCAGGAAAATAACCTCACACTCAACGTCAACAAAACTAAGGAGATGATTGTGGACTTCAGGAAACAGCAGAGGGAACACCCCCCTATCCACATCGATGGAACAGTAGTGGAGAGGGTAGTACGTTTTAAGTTCCTCGGCGTACACATCACAGACAAACTGAATTGGTCCACCCACACAGACAGCATCGTGAAGAAGGCACAGCAGCACCTCTTCAACCTCAGGAGGCTGAAGAAATTCGGCTTGTCACCAAAAGCACTCACAAACTTCTACAGATGCACAATCGAGAGCATCCTTTTGGGCTGTATCACCGCCTGGTACGGCAACTGCTCCGCCCATAACCGTAAGGCTCTCCAGAGGGTAGTGAGGTCTGCACAACGCATCACCGGGGGCAAACTACCTGCCCTCCAGGACACCTACACCACCCGATGTCACAGGAAGGCCATAAAGATCATCAAGGACAACAACCACCCGAGCCACTGCCTGTTCACCCCGCTATCATCCAGAAGGCGAGGTCATTACAGGTGCATCAAAGCTGGGACCGAGAGACTGAAAAACAGCTTCTATCTCAAGGCCATCAGACTGTTAAACAGCCACCACTAACATTGAGTGGCTGCTGCCAACACACTGACTCAACTCCAGCCACTTTAATAATGGGAATTGATGGGAAATTATGTAAAATATATCACTAGCCACTTTAAACAATGCTACCTAATATAATGTTTACATACCCTACATTATTCATCTCATATGTATACGTATATACTGTACTCTATATCATCTACTGCATCTTTATGTAATATATGTATCACTAGCCACTTTAACTATGCCACTTTGTTTACATACTCATCTCATATGTATATACTGTACTCAATACCATCTACTGTATCTTGACTATGCCGCTCTGTACCATCACTCATTCATATATATTTATGTACATATTCTTTATCCCCTTACACTTGTGTCTATAAGGTAGTAGTTTTGGAATTGTTAGCTAGATTACTTGTTGGTTATTACTGCATTGTCGGAAGTAGAAGCACAAGCATTTCGCTACACTCGCATTAACATCTGCTAACCATGTGTATGTGACAAATACAATTTGATCAATGATTTGATTTGATGTCTTCCTACGGCAGCCTTTCTCAATAGCAAGGCAATGCTCACTGAGTCTGTACATAGTCAAAGCGTTCCTTAAGTTTGGGTCAGTACTTTCTGTTTAGGGCCAAATAGCATTCTAGTTTGCTCTGTTGTTTTGTTAATTCTTCCCAATGTGTCAAGTTATTATCTTTTTGTTTTCTCATGATTTGGTTGGGTCTAATTGTGTTGCTGTCTGGGGGCTCTGTGGGCTCTCTTTGTGTTTGTGAACAGAGCCCCATGACCAGCTTGCTTAGGTTACTCTTCTCCGGGTTCATCTCTCTGTAGGTGATGGCTTTGTTATGGAAGGTTTGGGAATCACTTCCTTTTCGGTGGTTGTAGAATTCAAAGGCTCTTTTCCTGATTTTGATAATTAGCAGATATCAGCCTAATTCTGCTCTGCATCCATTATTTGGTGTGTTACGTTGTACACAGAGGATCTTTTTACAGAGTCTCAATTTGGTGTTTGTCCCATTTTGTGAATTCTTGGTTGGTCAGCGGACCCCAGACCTTACAACCATAAAGGGCAATGGGTTCTATAACTGATTCAACTATTTTTAGCCAGATCCTGGTATGTCTGGTATGACTGGTATGTCAAATGTTATGTACCTTTGATGGCGTAGAAGGCCCTTCTTGCCTTGTTTTTCAGCTCGTTCACAGCTTTGTGGAAGTTACCTGTGGTGCTGATGTTTAGGCCGAGGTATGTATTGTTTTTTGTGTGCTCTATGGCAGCGGTGTCTAGATGGAGTTTGTATTTGTGGTCCTGGCAACTGGACCTTTTTTGGAACACCATTATTTTTGTCTTACTGAGATTTACTGTCAGGGCCCAGGTCTGACAGAATCTGTGCAGAAGATCTAGTTGCTGCTGTAGTCCCTCCAACACTCCCTCTCTCTCTGTCTCTAATTTCATCTCTCCATCTCTCTGTCTTCCACTGATACCTTTCCTACTGCCTACTTATCTCTTCTCCTACATCCCTTATTATTCTTGAATAAACATTGGTTTTGCATGACTGCATACTATGAGAACAGATGTTGAGAGAGAGAGATGGAGAAGATTGAGTGACATAACATTTAATTTAGCCTACCATCTACCTGTATATTGTAGCATAGGAATGAATTAGATTTGTACAATAATTGGTCTAAGGATTAGCTAGGACAAAAGCTTGAGTCTCAATGTTTTATCCTCTGGCCATTCCGCACAAGAGGACCGACTCTTTAGTCAAAATGCGAGTGAGACCCCCCGCCCTCCATCTCAACCTTTTCAAATGTCAGCCACTGCCTATTAGTGCAGCCAAACACTGTTACTGTGAGGGTTCATCTCAAATTAGCAACTGTAATGCGCACACACACACACACATACACACACAATTAGCGGCCACAGCCTTATGGTGATACCAGTGACATTGCCTAAACCCCTAACCATGTGTATGTGACCAATTACATGTGTGTTGTGTATGTTCTACAGATGATGTCAAGGCTTTTGGATGACTGTATGACCTCGTGACCTTACAAACACAATCGTATAACTCATGCACGCATGGATTCACAAGTAGTCACTATGCCACAGGATCACAGGCTGGTTTCTACTGTATGGGAGAATCGTAATTGCATACTCATTGCAACCTTTCTCCTCTCTTCCTTCTCAAAACCGATTGGAGGAGGTCAGAGGGTAGGGACCTCTGGCTTTCTTATCCAATGGGTTTTGAGAAGGAGGCGAGGAGAGAAGACGCGAGGAGTATGCAATTAAGATTCTCCCTCTGTGTACACAAACAGGACTCCTGCTGTGTTTGTACTGATGTCAGCCATACAAATGTAGGCAAGTCACTTGAGCTCAGCATGAGTCCCATTTCCTCTGACTTTGCATGCTACGCTCTGTTATTATACAATCATGATCATCAGCACAACTCTGATGAAGCTGGAAACCTTGTCATAATAAACTCACCCGGGAGTTTAGATTAGTTTGATTTTTTTGCTGATGCTGAATATTTTTTGCTCCACCTGATCCTGTGCTGGTGGGATCTATGCTCCCATCTTTTGGTCAATTCTGGAAATAGCAACCATGTACTTGTCTATGAGGATCAAGCCTACTGCACTGTAACATTGTACTTGTCTATGAGGATCAGGCCTACTGCACTGTAACATTGTACTTGTCTATGAGGATCAGGCCTACTGCACTGTAACATTGTACTTGTCTATGAGGATCAGGCCTACTGCACTGTAACATTGTACTTGTCTATGAGGATCAGGCCTACTGCACTGTAACATTGTACTTGTCTATGAGGATCAGGCCTACTGCACTGTAACATTGTACTTGTCCATGAGGATTAGGCCTACTGCACTGTAACATTGTACTTGTCTATGAGGATCAGGCCTACTGCACTGTAACATTGTACTTGTCCATGAGGATTAGGCCTACTGCACTGTAACATTGTACTTGTCTATCAGGATCAGGCCTACTGCACTGTAACATTGTACTTGTCCATGAGGATCAGGCCTACTGCACTGTAACATTGTACTTGTCTATCAGGATCAGGCCTACTGCACTGTAACATTGTACTTGTCCATGAGGATCAGGCCTACTGCACTGTAACATTGTACTTGTCCATGAGGATTAGGCCTACTGCACTGTAACATTGTACTTGTCTATGAGGACCAGGCCTACTGCACTGTAACATTGTACTTGTCTATGAGGATCAGGCCTACTGCACTGTAACATTGTACTTGTCCAGGAACATTGTACAGGCCTACTGCACTGTAACATTGTACTTGTCTATCAGGATCAGGCCTACTGCACTGTAACATTGTACTTGTCCATGAGGATCAGGCCTACTGCACTGTAACATTGTACTTGTCTATCAGGATCAGGCCTACTGCACTGTAACATTGTACTTGTCTATCAGGATCAGGCCTACTGCACTGTAACATTGTACTTGTCCATGAGGATCAGGCCTACTGCACTGTAACATTGTACTTGTCCATGAGGATCAGGCCTACTGCACTGTAACATTGTACTTGTCCATGAGGATTAGGCCTACTGCACTGTAACATTGTACTTGTCTATCAGGATCAGGCCTACTGCACTGTAACATTGTACTTGTCCATGAGGATCAGGCCTACTGCACTGTAACATTGTACTTGTCTATCAGGATCAGGCCTACTGCACTGTAACATTGTACTTGTCCATGAGGATCAGGCCTACTGCACTGTAACATTGTACTTGTCTATGAGGATCAGGCCTACTGCACTGTAACATTGTACTTGTCTATCAGGATCAGGCCTACTGCACTGTAACATTGTACTTGTCTATCAGGATCAGGCCTACTGCACTGTAACATTGTACTTGTCCATGAGGATCAGGCCTACTGCACTGTAACATTGTACTTGTCCATGAGGATTAGGCCTACTGCACTGTAACATTGTACTTGTCTATGAGGATCAGGCCTACTGCACTGTAACATTGTACTTGTCCATGAGGATTAGGCCTACTGCACTGTAACATTGTACTTGTCTATCAGGATCAGGCCTACTGCACTGTAACATTGTACTTGTCCATGAGGATCAGGCCTACTGCACTGTAACATTGTACTTGTCTATCAGGATCAGGCCTACTGCACTGTAACATTGTACTTGTCCATGAGGATCAGGCCTACTGCACTGTAACATTGTACTTGTCTATGAGTATCAGGCCTACTGCACTGTAACATTGTACTTGTCTATCAGGATCAGGCCTACTGCACTGTAACATTGTACTTGTCTATCAGGATCAGGCCTACTGCACTGTAACATTGTACTTGTCCATGAGGATCAGGCCTACTGCACTGTAACATTGTACTTGTCCATGAGGATTAGGCCTACTGCACTGTAACATTGTACTTGTCTATGAGGATCAGGCCTACTGCACTGTAACATTGTACACAAGCAGGTAAGATTACAGCTTTATCACTGATGAATCCTCAAATAACACTGTGGCAATCAGTCCTCTCTTTCCTCACAGACTGTGGGGATGGCAATGATGATGATAAGGTACTTGTTGTGGAATTGTTAGATTACTTGTTCGATATTGCTGCACTGTCAGAACCAGAAGCACAACCATTTTGCTACACCCACAATAACATCTGCTAACCATGGGTATGTGACCAATAACATCTGCTAACCATGGGTATGTGACCAATAACATCTGCTAACCATGGGTATGTGACCAATAACATCTGCTAACCATGGGTATGTGACCAATAACATCTGCTAACCATGGGTATGTGACCAATAACATCTGCTAACCATGGGTATGTGACCAATAACATCTGCTAACCATGGGTATGTGACCAATAACATCTGCTAACCATGGGTATGTGACCAATAACATCTGCTAACCATGGGTATGTGACCAATAACATCTGCTAACCATGGGTATGTGACCAATAACATCTGCTAACCATGTGTATGTGACCAATAACATCTGCTAACCATGTGTATGTGACCAATAGCATCTGCTAACCATGTGTATGTGACCAATAACATCAGCTAACCATGTGTATGTGACCAATAACATCAGCTAACCATGTGTATGTGACCAATAACATCAGCTAACCATGTGTATGTGACCAATAACATCAGCTAACCATGTGTATGTGACCAATAACATCAGCTAACCATGTGTATGTGACCAATAACATCAGCTAACCATGTGTATGTGACCAATAACATCAGCTAACCATGTGTATGTGACCAATAACATCAGCTAACCATGTGTATGTGACCAATAACATCAGCTAACCATGTGTATGTGACCAATAACATCAGCTAACCATGTGTTTGAAGAAGAGAAAAGATTAGATGACATTATGATCAGTGTGTAAACCTCAGCAAAGGAAACAGAAAAGCTGATGAGAAAGGCAGTACTATAAGTCTGCGTTTACACAGGCAGAAAAAATCTAATCTTTTGCACAATTATTGGCAAAACAGCTGATCTGATTGGTCAAAATACCAAAGTGCTAAAATATCAGAATTGGGCTGCCTGTGTAGACGCAGCCTAAGTGTGTGTATGAGAGAGCGAGTAAGAGACAGAGAGAGAAAGAAAGCGAGAGAAAGAGCGATGCCAGTAGTGATTTTAAAGGACACAATGACTTGCTTTATAAATTTAGTGTGATATTGCAGGTTAACAGCCTCTCATAGTGGAGCAGATGACTAATATTACAGCACAGACACCATGTTCACACAACAGACTCTATCACCCAGACCAACCCTCATATAACCAACCATGCACCAGGTGGACCGGTGGGGCTGTTGGGGTTAACAACTCACACCCTGTTGTAAATCAAGGCCAAAACATTCAGCTCTCCCTCGCCAATGTTCACCAGAGGAAGGTCTTTTGTTTCTACAGACTTTTCCCGCTGAAACTGTAACACGTTCTAAAGCGAATACTGGAACAATATTTCAAACATAAAACGTGGGGAATGGTCAGAGGTGATCTAAAGAACACTAATGTCATTTTGTTTGTAATTTTGTGATATCATATAAAAAAAAAATTATAAAGGAAATACTGTAGCTTGGAAAGTACACACACTACATGAGTGAAGTGTCCATCCAATGTGTTGTGCATGAAATATGAAAAATTATGAAAGTGTTTTTGTTAAGAGAGGGAAATGATTTTAAAAGACAAAATATATAATTGTTTTCCATAAACTGCACAAGTTACAAGTCACGCCCCTGAGTGAGGTCAGAGAGAGTGTCAGCCTGACGGAACCGCCCTTTTGAACAAACTGTATAAAATGATGTGTTAAGAATTTACATATCAGACCAGAGAGACATAGAGCTGCAGCTGCACTGTTAGAGCGGTTTGAACCCTGAATCTCAACACGAGGTAGAGACAATAAAACCACCTCCCGGACAATCACTGGTATGGTTTTGAGAGAGAAACGGCGAACCAAGGCATTTCACGTAAATATATTTATGATTTCTCACTCCAAGCAGGCGGCGGTTCGTGTGCAAAGTATAGGAATACTATAAGTGAGAGTATTTTCTAAATGTACCAACGTTAAGGGTCTCTCTCTCCCTCTCGCCCTCTCCATGTCTTTTGTAACAGGCAGCCATATTGTTGTCAGTCCGCTATGGACCTGTTTTTAACGTATTAAGTGTGTATGTTATCCTGTGTTACCATTTAATTAGTTTGTAAATAAATAATTACACCAATTTGTGTAGTACTGAATCATAAGTAAGTCTCAGGTTTTTGCAGATGCAAGGAGGTTTACGACTGTTCAGAATGATGATATGATATGAGGTTATGATTAATACATTGACTGTTTATAGATGTGATAGGTAAAGACCTTTAGAGTTTAATTCGGGAGATAGCAACTCTTTAAAGAACCCCTCTCGTGGTGCCCCAAATCCTAATGAGTTAATTGTTACATGATTAATTTAATCGGGTAACAATTAAACATATTTAGGTAATTAGATAAATAACAATCCTCAGATTGATTTTAAAGTCAAGTCACGACACTTACCAAATTTTTCAGGACAGTGCACTTTCAGCAGTGTTTTAATTAGAATGAGTGGATTACCATGTCCTTGAGAGATGTGTGGGCTGTAATAGCAGAGGGCTGCTGCTGCTGGGTAATAGGATGTAATTATTTAATGTTGTATAACGAGAGGGTCACCTAGGACTCGTTAGCCTGATGCTAATTAGTGTTTTTTTTCATAGGTGATTAAAGAAAGATTTCCACTGTTTGCTCTGGGCACCGAGACGTGACTAAGACTATAATTTTAAAGTGGTCAATACAATTTTATTCTGATTAACCTTTATTTAACCAGGTGAATTAGTTAGGAACAAATTTCACATAGCAACAAGATGTGTGCATTGTGTTTATTGAAAAAATGGAATAACTCACTTTTTCAAAGTTGCTTGCATGATTTTTTTATGCAATGTATGTTTCTGTTTGATAATGTAAAGTAATATGTGTAAATGGCAGATTGTAATAGACATATGGAGTATGAGATTTGATGTGTGGGATCTTTATTTCCTGTTGTAAGAGTTAGATTTCCTGTGTCACGGCTGCCTTGGCCTCATCTCCCTGGCACTTGGTGTTCACCTGGGAACAATGACAACATGAACACGGTAGTTGTTAGTAATACTCAGGTATATCAAAATAGGATTGGGCTCACAGTCAGTCAGTGAATGTCATTGGTCATGTAATACCACACTCACTCTGTAGGAGGAGCTCCACTCCCCGGCCCCGTGGCTGTTGACAGAGCGTGCCCGGAACAGGTAGTGTGTGTTTAGGCAGAGCCCGGCCGTCTGCAGGTTGCATGTCTTCAGCCCCACCAGGACCACTCCCTTCCCCTCCTCCATGGCCATCCCCACGGTAACAGCATCCTGGAAGTGGATGTCAAAGGTCTCCACCTCCTCGCCCATGGGCAGCATCCAGAAGATCTACACAGACAGATAGTTAGCTATCATCATATTGGATAACTTCTACATAGATATAAAACAATACATTTGAAGTTTAATTCCTGAATAAGTCCATAGTTGCTGTTTAACTGTACCTCCACAGTGGCTCCACTGACGATGTGCTGGTAGATGATGGGGGGCCTGGGCAGCAGATAGCGTTCCTTATCGCTGCAGTCCCCAGCTGACAGGCCCAGCTGTTCCTCCATCACCAGCTTCCTGTGGTTCCTGGGGGTCTGGGGGCTTCGGGGTGAGTCATTCAGGGAGCGGTGGGGGTCCCTGGGCATGACGGCAGCTGCACCACCTCGCAGCACCCCTCCAAAACGTCTGCCTCCATGCTGGTCGCCACAGAAACCACTGCAGCCACTTCGGGGCTCTTCCAGTGGAGGTGGGTCCCCAGCAGGGCCTGCAGGTCCCTAAAGAGGGCATCAAAGTCCATCTTCACCCCCTTGAAGGGCTCCCCCTGCTGGAGAGTCAGGGCAGGGCGATGAATGTCCCCGTTGACCCTCTGCAGCCGCTGGGTTAGAGCCATGGCCCCGGTCAGGAAGGCCACGGTGTTGGGCTCCAGGAGGGCCTGTTCAGAGATCATCTCCAGCCCAGTCAGGGAGCCCAGGAGTGGGGCAGAGGTCTGGAGGAAGTCAATGGCTCCGCTGCAGGTGCTGGAGGTCAGGTTGTCCAGGTGTGAGAGCAGCAATGCCTCCTGGTCTAGCAGGACATTACGGAGAGACAGGAAGCCCTCGCGTACACGCCGTCTTAGCTCGGTGCCGTCGGAGTCCGTCCGGGCCCTCAACTGGTCCATGGACACCATGTCAGCTTCACACTGGGACTTCACTACAGCCACATGACGGGTGCAGCAATAAACATCTGATACAAACTTACATTTCTGTATGAACTTTTAATGAATTAACTTTGAGTTTACTCTGCTGCAAGTAATCTGTTTGACATAATATTCCCTCTAAGCTGTGCACGTGTGTCGGCACGCAGCTCCCCTCGGATGGCCGGGCAGAGAAGAATGAGTTTGAACTTCACTCAACTTCCTAGTTTTTCCCTTTAGTTAACACTATCAATGTTTCACTATACTGTGGAAAATTGTGCTCAAATCAATACAATATTAGCCACTTTCAATGTAACATACTGAAACAAAACAAACTATGCAAGATTTAGTATGCTAAATTAACTGTGTAAGAGATTTCCTTGTATGCAGAGAGCATTGGCGTATTATTCTATTGCATTGACAGGCATGACTCAGGCCCCTACTCTACAGCGCCATAACCAATCAGAGCTGCAGTAGGCCTATATGCAAATAGTCATATATGGATCTGTGCCATTCACTTTGAACTGGACTGTGTTTACAGCATGAGTGGTCACGAGTAGATGCGCTTGTTTTGAGATCAAACCTGTGCACATTTGTTCATATTCTTTGCTAGTTAGTGAGTCATTAGCCCGGTTATCTCTAATTTCTAGTCAACAATGGGGGAGTGGTTGCTTCCGACAAGAGCACAAGATGTGTGCATTTCTAGTCATCTTTGAAAAGCTAGTCAGGTAAAGTGCGTTTTTTAAGTGTTAAAGGGGCAGTGTTGTATTTTGAGACAGGCTTGATAAGGTAAGTAGCCAATAGGCAGAGGGAAGCATAATTTGTCTGGTTTTCTATAATAATGGTATGGGAATAATAATGCATTTTATTTTGTAAAGTGGTGTCTTGCATCAAACAACAAACCATTTTAAGCCATCTCCTTGTCTGAAGGACTAGTGGATAACAGGGTAATGTTAAGCCCTGCATGTTTTTTTAAGTCTCATGGAATGTAGGCCTACATTGAACACCACACATTTGCTGCTACTGTAGGCTGATTGATAGAACAGCTATTTCCATGTTAAAATGTCATGGGATGTATTTTTCTCCATTGTTTTCGATGGTAGTCCTCTCTGGTAGACCTACATTATGATAAAATATCCATACTAGCCTACCTGACCACTGTTAAAACTGAAACTTAAAGCGAGTACGACCTCAGTGTTCACAGTAAACTTGCGTTGGAATTTGCACAGAATTTTCAAAAATGCTCAAGTTTGTCCTCAGCAGACCTGAAATTTGCTCAGTGCCTATTTTCTTTTGAGGGAACATTGGCTACCATTACTGTGGTTCACAGAGATTGGATTTTGAAAATGTATTTTTTACTTGGAGTAATTAAGATGTGAAAGGTTAGCACTGGTACATTCTGGCTGCACTTATGAAAGCTAATTAACTGAACAAAAGCTGTTTGTGCAGCAACATTAAGATGTCAAATGAACAACATAAATCCATGAAATTAGAGTAGTAGACGTGACCTTACCCTTCCATGCCTGCTCTAGGGAATTGTGGATGCCCACCTCCATGTGGGCGCGGGCCTCGTGGACTAGTGACACATCGTGTCCCTGGTGCCCCTGTTCCATGCACCCCTGGCACCCCAGAGCTCCGTCGTCAAGGCAACAGTGGGACAGGGAGCGGTCGTGGTGGGTGGGGCACGGATCGCGGCACCCGCTCTCCACGGGCTCCGTCAGCACGTGGACCTGGAATGCCCGTTTGCCATGGAGTTTTCTCAGGCACTTGGCACAGTAGTTGAGGCCGCAGGTGTGGCAGTAGCGCTGGGCCTCACGCTGCTTACAGCAGATCTCGCAGGCGGTCACCCTCAGGGGTATCTTCTTGGCACGGGTGTTTTTGGGTTGCTTCACCCGCCTCAGGCCCTTAAGTCTTTCCAGGAGCTGCTCAGCCACGTTAGCCAGGAGAAGGTTCTCTGGGAAGTGCCAGGACTCGCCGGGCTGGAGGGAGTAGTGGACCAGGCAGCGGGGGCACTGGGAGCAGGGCAGAGGTTGCTCGGCATCAGAAGCCTTGGTGCTGGGCGGCTTCTTGCGGACGCCTTCCAGGCAGGGCCGACAGAGGCAGTGGCCACAGGGCAGAGACACAGGCTGGAGGAGGAGAGTGTCACAGGCTGGGCAGCACAGGTGGAGAGCCAGGGAGCGGGTCACTGGGTCAAGCTCAGCTTTAGTCTGGGCATCCTGAGAGCTAGAAGGGGTAACAGGCAGGCTTAGGGGTCAGAGAGGGGAGAGCTGGAAAAAAATACTAATGTAGTCACAGTTACACTACAATATCATCCCCCCACTATGCCAGACATTTTCAGATGACTATTTCTGTTATTCCAGTCCATATAAAAATAAAAATCATATATGGCACTACTTCAGTACTTGTTAGGCTTTTTATCTGTTTCATACCCTATCTCCTTTCCTGTGTGTTTGGCTTTGGGGTTGTTGTGCATCTTCGAAGACCTCAAGCGCGGCCAACAGCCGGATTCAGAATCAGTACCAAGCATTCTTGTATTAGATAACAGATTCCCAATTCTATTTTATGCGTGAGATATCCTAAAGAAAACAAAGTCATGATTAGATTTCGCTCGTTAGGCTAGCCTACTTTCTATTTCACTCATTGGCTTACATTTTGGTTGCAAATTCTAATAGAGATCTTTATATTTAATTAGCCTAATCTAGTTAATTAATCTGCATTTTTCATTCATTACTGAGGCACTTACGTTCTTCAGCACGTCTGAGTGTGATCAAAAAGTGAAACTCGCGGGAATATCTCAGCTGTTTTACTATGACGTACACTTTCGGACGTCTATGACGTTATTATGGCAGCGTACGTTGCGGTCGAATTATGTGGTAACGTGGTCAAATTCCAAGGCCAGCGCTTTAATATGATTCTCTACAGCCTATTTCCTCGAAGTGGGGAAAAAGTTTATAAAACACTACCAATAAATTACATAACTAGAAATGGCCACTAGATGGAGACATTGTATTACATTTGTCATTGGATTAAACACACACACACACACATCTCACTCCCCTTCTTGGCTTCCATGGCAACCCCCACGGTAACCTTTCCCCAATAGAATATTTCCCCCACGGGAACCACATCTGTTGGCATTCTCACAAACAATTGCAAAATTGTTTCAATAATATATAGAACTTTTCTTGCAGCTCTGGAATATAAAGCTTTTTTGAGGCCTTGCTCACAATTCATTCTGTGGCACCACAATGACCAAACGATACACTGTATGCGAGGCTCTTGATCATATCTTTGATCATGACACTGGTGAGGAGGAGAGAATCCTTGTTAAACTTTGACACAAAGTAGTCTGTGATAAATAGCACAATAGGTTTCATCTGAGTATTTGTTATAGTCAAAATAATACAATAATCCATAATAATCCAGAGTTGTATGAGCTCAGGTCAATGAGGTCTACAGGCCATAAATAGCAAATAGAAGTTAAAAACGTGTAATGTTCACAATAACTTAAGTTGATAAAAAGATCTAACACAGCATTAGGTGATATACAGTGGGGCAAAAAAGTATTTAGTCAGCCACCAATTGTGCAAGTTCTCCCACTTAGAAAGATGAGAGAGGCCGGTAATTTTCATCATAGGTACACTTCAACTATGACAAACAACATTATTTTAAAAAATCCAGAAAATCACATTGTAGGATTTTTAATGAATTTATTAGAAAATTATGGTGGAAAATAAGTATTTGGTCAATAACAAAAGTTTCTCAATACTTTGTTATATACCCTTTGTTGGCAATGACAGAGGTCAAACTTTTTCTGTTCACACATTCACATAATGTTGCTGGTATTTTGGCCCATTCCTCCATGCAGATCTCCTCTAGAGCAGTGATGTTTTTGGGGCTGTTGCTGGGCAACACAGACTTTCAACTCCCTCCAAAGATTTTCTATGGGGTTGAGATCTGGAGACTGGCTAGGCCACTCCAGGACCTTGAAATGCTTCTCACGAAGCCACGCTTTCGTTGCCCGGGCGGTGTGTTCGGGATAATTGGCATGCTGAAAGACCCAGCCACGTTTCATCTTCAATGCCCTTGCTGATGGAAGGAGGTTTTCACTCAAAATCTCACAATACATGGCCCCATTCATTCTTTCCTTTACACGGATCAGTCATCCTGGTCCCTTTGCAGAAAAACAGCCCCAAAGCATGATGTTTCCACCCCCATGCTTCACAGTAGGTATGGTGTTCTTTGGATGCAACTCAGCATTCTTTGTCCTCCAAACACGACGAGTTGAGTTTTTACCAAAAAGTTATATTTTGGTTTCATCTGACCATATGACATTCTCCCAATCTTCTTCTGGATCATCCAAATGCTCTCTAGCAAACTTCAGACGGGCCTGGACATGTACTAGCTTAAGCAGGGGGACACGTCTGGCACTGCAGGATTTGAGTCCCTGGCAGCGTAGTGTGTTACTGATGGGAGGCTTTGGTACGTTGGTCCCAGCTCTCTGCAGGTCATTCACTAGGTCCCCCCGTGTGGTTCTGGGATTTTTGCTCACCGTTCTTGTGATCATTTTGACCTCACGGGGTGAGATCTTGTGTGGAGCCCCAGATCGAGGGAGATTATCAGTGGTCTTGAATGTCTTCCATTTCCTAATAATTGCTCCCACAGTTGATTTCTTCAAACCAAGCTGCTTACCTATTGCAGATTCAGTCTTCCCAGCCTGGTGCAGGTCTACAATTTTGTTTCTGGTGTCCTTTGACAGCTCTTTGGTCTTGGCCATAGTGGAGTTTGGAGTATGACTGTTTGAGGTTGTGGACAGTTGTCTTTTATACTGATAACAAGTTCAAACAGGTTCCATTAATACAGGTAACGAGTGAAGGACAGAGGAGCTTCTTAAAGAAGAAGTTACAGGTCTGTGAGAGCCAGAAATCTTGCTTGTTTGTAGGTGACCAAATACTTATTTTCCACCATCATTTGCAAATAAATTCATTAAAAATCCTACAATGTGATTTTCTGGATGTTTTTCCTAATTTTGTCTGTCATAGTTGAAGTGTACCTATGATGAAAATTACAAGCCTCTCTCATCTTTTTAAGTGGGAGAACTTGCACAATTGGTGGCTGACTAATTACTTTTTTGCCCCACTGTATGTATTATTATGGATTTATAATCAGCTATAATGGGATGGTCATTTTGGACCGGGAACACAGAATTAATTAACATGAAACTAACACAACAGGAGGGTTAAACTGTTAAATTGGTCTAATACCTTTCATAGCTTTGAAATGCCATAGGCTGAAATGTCCATAGACTTAACTATATGACTAATTAGTGACCTGCGGCTGAGTATTTCCCACTCCATTTGAATTCACATTCTCTAGGCCTAGTGGTTTTCTGTATTGAACAAATTGATAAGTGACTGCAGAATGAATGAGACACAGCTAGATTCTAAAACAAGTCTTTATTGGTCAATTGACAGAAAGTGTTGTAGTGACCATCTAAAGTAAACTAAGAAAAACAGTCCAAAGAAAAAATCAAGAAAAACCGAAAAAAGGTTTTACATATTTTACGAGGATGATATTTATTTTCACCTTCTTCTTCTTCTTCTTCTTCTTCTTCTTCTTCTTCTCTAACAGTGGTCACCAACCGGTGGATCGCGATTTTAAGTTATTAAAAACATTTTTTTAAACCTTTATTTAATGTTGATTGACAGGTTGATCTTCAAGGCATTCCTAGTCGATCACCAAACATTTCTGTAGAAAAGCCAACGGTAACAGCATACGCTTGCGCCCCTTTTTTTCCGTGTTGCGCTGTTGACGGTACGTTCAACTTGATTCTTAAGCCCTGGGCACCGGGTATACAAAGTTTTACCATTTTTTACCATTGCATTTGTCTGAAAAGACAAAAATCGAGTCGAGTGGCTAAATCGAGTGCGCTTTTGGTGCTGGCCAATCGGATAGCTCAATTCACGGTGCCTACCTACTTCCACGACCCCGGAAAATGAATGAGTAGCCAAGTGTATGGCTAGCCCTGCGTTTTTATTATTATTATTAGCAGCTCGTCGTGTGTATTTTAATATCGAGGATTATTTCACTTTCGCTGGTCATAGGAACAACATTAATTTGTGCCGAGGCAGATGTGGTGCGACTCGAGTTTTGCCATCAGGTGGAAGAGTGTGTCCCCTCTCTCTGGTCAGTCTCACTGGAGGAAAGGAAGGAGAGTGCAAGGACCGTCTGCTGCTCACTTCTTTCACCCACTGAGACTGTTTTTTAAATTTTTATAACTGGGAACTCGGGATTAATTGACTACTAATTAAATGTCCTCGTTCAAGACAACTGGGAACTCGGAAAAAGCAATATCCGACTTTTGGAAAATAGTTTTGAATGGTCATCCAACTCGTATTCGCTGGCATCTTTCTAGAACTCCGACTTTCCGACCTGAAGTTCACTGACTTCTTGGTTTGACCTCGTTTATTCAGAGTTCCCAGTTGTCTTAAAATCACCATGACCATCAGATGCAGGTACTGTACCATCAGTCCAGTTAAATAAAAAAGCGAATTATTTATGCTCAGCTGTGCCTCACAAGTGCTACACCAACTGATCTATTAGCTCGAGTTTTGAAATATAATATGGTCGAGAATAACAATATTGTCAGGGCAGGCATATAGCCAATATGCTAAGATAATGTATTGTGTACTGCACAAATCTCATTCCTACAGAGATGTTTTTATTAGGTTAATGTAAAAATCATTATCTGAGTGGTAGATCTTGGCTTGCCTTTTGACTGCGAAAGTGAGCTTGACTCAAATGTTGGTGACCACTGTTCTAAATCAAACGTTGGGAGAACATTGGGGAGGATTGATGCAAAGTCCAGCAAGGGTTCAAAGGGGATACATACGGGTACAGCTAGAACCAAAGGACTATCCCCGGGAAGGAATACATCAAGCAGGGTCACACAGTCAAATACCCAAATGAAGAAAATAGAAACATTGAATTTCTCCTCATGGCAGGTTAAACAACGTTTTGTAATAGGTGGACTGTGTATGATGGGGGTACGGGGGATTGCTGGGATTGACTACAGAAAGACAGAAGACAACACCCTATACATGCCCTGCCCATTAACCAGTTTAAGTTGGGTTTAAATTGGTTTAACCTCCATGATAATTTCCCACTGTTGTCCCCCATCCTAAAATGTAGGAACAGCGGTGTCTGTTTGTCTTGCCTGTCTTAACAGAGACCGAAAGCACAGCCATTTGGAATGAACTGAACATTGAGATGCAAACATAGAGAGAGGGGTGGGTTTGATGTGATATGAACAGAATTAAATGACATGGGTGGGTTAGTACATAGAGATGGGGGGTGTGCATACATACATACAGAGGGAGGGGCTTTGCTAGGTTCAGGGCAGGGTCACCTACTCTAGTCAGTATGTACAGGTAAGAGGAACATATCAAAATGTACAAGGTTCCTTCTCTCTTATAGTGTGTCCAAAAAAATCAGAACAGGCAAGGTCAACTTTTACCTGGGTGCTTATTCAGTTGGGTACAGAATATTGAAGATAGAAATTAAAAGCATATAGCTGACATGGTTATTGTTTTGCATGACAGAGAAACGTGTCTGTTCTATGCAACATATTTCTATCTGCACATTCTGTAACGTTGCAACTGCATGATTATGCCTCAAGTAACTACAACGTCTCCAACAGGACACCAATCAAAAAACAAATAAAGATTGTTTAGTGCTATTGGTTACACCAAATGTAAAATCACCTAGACACATCATCCAGGTTTAAATACGCAGTGATAAATCAAATATGTTCCATTGCAATAAACCCAACATATTTTTCAGGTATTAAAATATTGCAAATCAATGCAATACGTTTTTCTTATTTTGTCTTAAATTTTAATTTGATGCAATAGACAAAAGATATGATATACTGAACACAGATACACTACATTACCAAAAGTATGTGGACATCTGCTCGTCAAACATCTCATTCCAAAATCATGGGCATTAATATGGAGTTGGTCCCCCCTTTGCTGCTATAACAGCCTCCACTCTTCTGGGAAGGATTTCCACTAGATATTGGAACATTGCTGCAGGGTCTTGCTTCCATTCAGCCACAAGAGCATTAGTGAGGTCGGGCACTGATGTTGGCCGATTATGCCTGGCTTGCAGTCGGCATTCCAATTCATTCCAATGGTGTTAGATGGTGTTGAGGTCAGGGCTCTGTGCAGGCCAGTCAAGTTCTTTCACACCGATCTCGACAAACCATTTCTGTATGTAGGGGTGATGCGGTGACCTTATTACCGCCACACTGACGGTCACGAGTCATGAAGGCAGTCAAATTACACATGACCGCTTAGTCATGGTAATTAGGCTTCTCCAAGCTCTGATGCTGCTGATGGTCATTAGTAGCCTACCAAACTTGCTGCTCTGTTGTCCCTCTAATCACTCTCACATCAATGCAAATGTCATCGACAATCTAATCAAACACTTCATGAGAGCCCATGAGCTCATGTTGCGCAACATTTCTATAGGGTGTGCAATTGCGTGAAAACCTTGCTTTGTGCACGGGGGCATTGTCATGCTGAAACAGGAAAGGGCCTTTCCCAAACTGTTGCCACAAAGTTGGAAGCACAGGATCATCTAGAATGTCATTGTATTCCTTAGCGATAAGATTTCCCTTCACTGGAACTAAGGGGCCGAGCCCGATGCATGAAAAACAACCCCAGACCATTATTCCTCCTCCACCAAACTTTACAGTTGGCACTACGCATTTGTGCAGGTAGCGTTCTACTGGAACCCAGATTCGTCTGTCGGACTGCCAGATGGGGAGAGTGATCCATCACTCCAGAGAACATGTTTCCAGTGCTCCAGAGTCCAGTGGCGGTGAGCTTTACACCACTCAAGCTGATGTTTGGCATTGCACATGGTGATCTTAGGGTTGTGTGTGGCTGCTCGGCCATGGAAACCAATTTCATGAAGCCCCCGACAAACAGTTCTTGTGCTGACGTTGCTTCCAGAGGCAGTTTTGAATTCGGGAGTGAGTGTTGCAACCGAGGACATCATTTTTTCAGTTTCAGTCCTCGGCGGTCCCTTTCTGTGGCCTTCCCCTTGTGGCTGAGCTGTTGTTGCTCCTAGATGTTTCCACTTCACAATAACAGCACTTACAGTTGACCGGGGCAGCTTTAGCAGGGCAGAAATTTGATGAACTAACTTGTTGGAAAGGTGACATCCTATGACGGTGCCATGTTGAAAGTCACAGGTCTTAAGTAGGGCCATTCTACTGACAATGTTTGTCTTTGGAGATTGCATGGCGGTGAGCTTGATTTTATACACCCGTCAGCAACGGATGTGACTGAAATAGCCAAATCCACTAATTTGATGGGGTGTCCACATACTTTTGCAAAATAATGTATCAAGGTAAGGATCGAAGGTGTTCCCCTATACTGGACTGTACCATCTTAAAGGAAAACTCCACCCAAAGACTATCATTTGGTATTTGTTTCATTAGTTGGTTGTTACCATTACAAAAGATCACAACGACCTATAGGACCACAGTTTCTCAGACAAGATTTTAGACCCTGAAAAAATAGGTGGAAAACAGATGTTTGACAAGCAATTTCAGTTGTATACAGTATTTTCACATTTTGTTGTCTTTTTTTCACAGTCTCAGTAGAAAACAGTAGGTAAGGTTTCAGCTTGTGGACGAGGGCTTGAGGTCTGAGGTACTCAAGACCACAGGATAGTATTACAGCATTGGAGTACCACAGGGTAGCCTTTAGTTAACACCACATAGTTTGACATAAAGGAAAGGAGTCTTTTTAAATTCAGACTGGTGTTGTGTGTGTGTGTGTGTGTGTGTGTGTTTTCACTTTAGTGCTCATTCTATTCTTAATACCATTTCCTTTTTTTCACCAGTAGGGGGAGATGTTACCTCAACTCAGAGAAATCTCAGGTAGTCTCATGACTTGAACAATTTATTTTATAGTAGTGAGTATGTTGACGCCTCAGCGTGTGTGTATATACATCAGTGTGTATGTGTGTGCATCAGTGTGTATGTGTGTACATCAGTGTGTATGTATAATTTTATTCAGTAGGTTAATGTAGAGTTGTCCCAGTCCAGCTGGCCCCTCTTGCTGCTCTGTTGTACCCTGGGAGCTCCTTGAACCTCCTCCTCCTCGCTGTCGTCTGACTCTGTGCTGGTGATGTCATCCTCTTCATCTTCCTCCTCCTCCTCCTCACTGGCCTCTTCCTCAGCTCCCTGGGGCTCCTGGAAGCTCTGCATGGGGCACAGAGAGGCAACAGGTGTGTGACAGGCTCTGGAGCTGATTACTGTGGCCGTTGTGTATCCTACTCTGTTTCACTATGTCCCATTCCTCCCTCTGCCCTCTATCTTCAGGTACTCACTCTATTTCAGTCCATTCTCCCCTTTCTCACTGTGACGAAGCTGACTCAGTACCTCTCGTCACTAATTATTGAATTCCCCTTGTTTAGCGCATTCATGTGTCCCTATATATCTAGTAATTAATTTATTATAAAGGTGTATACTGTTGTTATTTCCCTCTTTTGCCAGTATCATGGCTATTTATTGTGCGTAAGGCT
Organism: Oncorhynchus nerka; assembly: GCF_034236695.1. Classification (NCBI taxonomy): domain Eukaryota; kingdom Metazoa; phylum Chordata; class Actinopteri; order Salmoniformes; family Salmonidae; genus Oncorhynchus; species Oncorhynchus nerka. Next base: position 24,409,441 of record NC_088406.1, on the reverse strand, counting down.
AATTGTGTGTCGAGCAAATGTTTGGTCAAGTTGCATTGTGACGCATTTCAGTTTCATATTTAAATGCATTAATTGACCCTTTTGCAATCCTCCAAGTGGATGCCATGTTCAGGTGCACATGGACACCTGCTACACTGACGAGAAAGAAGTTTGTTTATTTCCATATTGTAATGTGTCCTGTGTTTGAAGTTGGCTCATCTCGGAGCTCCATGTCTTGTCTATCATGTCCGTGCGTAATGGGACCATACGCAGGTTGCAGAACTATTGTTATGAAATGTGTATTCATTCATTTAAAGATTTCACGCATTGAGGATAAGCCAGGAATGTTTAAGATGTTTATTTCGATGTAATATGTAATATAATGAAGATGCCTGTTAACATGATTTAATGGGTAAAGAGCACCATGTTTAATGGTATGTTCCATAAGGAGGGGCCATAGGTATAAAGGTACCTGTTTCACCTATGAGCTGTGAGCTGGAGGGATGTTTTGGAGGCTGTCCATAACCTGGTATGCCCCAACCTGCTACTATTGGTTTGGCAGGGTAGGCCTGATTGAGGCTTAGGGTTTTGATTTCTATTCAAACCTGTATTCTGTAAAGATTATGTAACTATTAATAGGATCTTGTCATTCACCTGGAACCACCTTTCACTGTTAATATACTGGACAGTATCTTGCCCCTGATCCTGCTGCCTCCTCCTACTTACTGCCCTTAAGGCTGTTACAAAATCTGGTCCCTACAACACTCACCTTCCTTCCTTTATTCCTCCCTCGCCTCTCCCCCACGGTTTTGTTTTCAGTCCCCCTCTTCCCCTTACCTCCATAGGATTGACTGTGATATTGAGCGCTGAGTCGTTCCAGTCCAGCTCTCCCTCCTTGGTTGTAACTGAGCTCCTGCCCTCCTGTTGGTGTGTCAGGTGAATACGGTAGATGCCTAGCACAACCACCACCACCAGGGCGGCGATACAGATCACTATCACCACTGTGGCAGCACTGGGGACTCCTTGGGGAAAGGTAATGTTAATGTATGTTAAGTAACATGGTGCACCCACACGCATTACAAATATTTGGTTATGCACACAACCAAAATATCATAGTTGTATGTACACACACATAATGGGTGCATTACACACACACACACACACACAGATCACCACCCTGCCTTCACTCTCTGTCCTTCAGAGAAGATATTAGAAATGTGTGTGTTCATCCAGCTACAGAGGACTCTTTTAATTGGTCAATTGATTCAGTCTGCCTCCTTATTACACACACAGACAGAGAGAGATTTTTTTAAAGACCAATCCATAGCCATTGATCTCTCTCATGTAAAAGCCCCCTCAGTATATATACATGAATGCACACAGAATGTTGCTAGAGGGTGTGTATGGTCTCCTAACAGAACAATGTACATTATTCACCTCATTAAAGACACTATCGGGAAAATCTTTCTCATCCCTCCTCCATGTTCTCTCTCTCTCTCTCTCTCTCTCTCTCTCTCTCTCTCTCTCTCTCTCTCAATTCAATTCAAGGGGCTTCATTGGCATGGGAAACATGTTAACATTGCCAAAGCAAGTGAGGTAGATAATATACAAAAGTGAAATAAACAATCAAAATTAACAGTAAACATTACACATACAGAAGTTTCAAAACAATAAAGACATTACAAATGTCACATATATATACATACAGTGGTGTAACAATGTACAAATAGCTTTCAAATAGTCCAAATAGCTTTCTAGTTTGCTCTGTTTTTATGTTAATTCTTTCCAATGTGTCAAATAATTATCTTTTTGTTTTCTCATGATTTGGTCTAATTGTGTTGTTCTCCTGACCCCTCCTGTCTCAGCCTCCAGTATTTATGCTGCAGTAGTTTATGTGTTGGGGGGCTAGGGTCAGTTTGTTATATCTGGAGTACTTCTCCTGTCCTATTGGGTGTCCTGTGTGAATTTAAGTGTGCTCTATCTAATTCTCTCTTTCTCTCTCTCTCTCGGAGGACCTGAGCCCTAGGACCATGCCTCAGGACTACCTGACATGATGACTCCTTGCTGTCCCCAGTCCACCTGGCTGTGCTGCTGCTCCAGTTTCAACTGTTCTGCCTTATTATTATTTGACCATGCTGGTCATTTATGAACATTTGAACATCTTGGCCATGTTCTGTTATAATCTCCACCCGGCACAGCCAGAAGAGGACTGGCCACCCCACATAGCCTGGTTCCTCTCTAGTTTTCTTCCTAGGTTTTGGCCTTTCTAGGGAGTTTTTCCTAGCCACTGTGCTTCTACACCTGCATTGCTTGCTGTTTGGGGTTTTAGGCTGGGTCTCTGTACAGCACTTTGAGATATCAGCTGATATACGAAGGGCTATATAAATACATTTTATTTTATTTTGCTGTCATGGGGGTCTGTTTGTGTTTGTGAACAGAGCCCCAGAACCAGCTTGCTTAGGGGACTCTTAGGGGACTCCAGGTTCATCTCTCTGTAGGTGATGACTTTGTTATGGAAGGTTTGGGAATCGCTTCCTTTTAGGTCGTTGTAGAATTTAACTGCTCTTTTCTGGATTTTGATAATTAGTGGGTATCGGCCTAATTCTGCTCTGCATGCATTATTTGGTGTTCTACGTTGTACACGGAGGATATTTTTGCAGAATTCTGCATCCCTCTCTCTTCAACAATAGTAGCTATTTACACATGCATGCACGCACGCACGCACGCACGCACGCACGCACGCACGCACGCACACACACACACACACACACACACACACACACACACACACCTGCTCTTTCCCAACCTTTAAAAGCAGTGGTAGGGCACAGAGCTCCCCAGGACACTAAGCCATCCATTAGGGTTGAATAAATAATTAACAGAAAGCAGAAATTGGGAGACGATGTTCAAGATTGAGATCTGTAGGGTCTTTTTCACCAGCCTCTCTCTCTGTTTTTTAACTAAGATGTATCACTGTCTCTGTGCTAGCAATAGAGTGGACTCACTGGGTTCTGAAGATCCTAGTCCTGAAGATCTATGAACACACCCACTTCGACTCATCAACTGCTCTGATTCATTGAATTAGGTGTGCTAATGTTGGTCTTGAACAGAATTATCAGGCTTGATGGTTAAGTCCTACCTGAGCTGTGTGTGGGATATAGACTGATGATTCTATAGTGAGCTGTGGGTGGAGTATAGACTGATGATTCTGTAGTGAGCTGTGTGTGGGATATAGACTGATGATTCTATAGTGAGCTGTGGGTGGAGTATAGACTGATGATTCTATAGTGAGCTGTGGGTGGGGTATAGACTGATGATTCTATAGTGAGCTGTGTGTGGGGTATAGACTGATGATTCTATAGTGAGCTGTGGGTGGAGTATAGACTGATGATTCTATAGTGAGCTGTGTGTGGAGTATAGACTGATGATTCTATAGTGAGCTGTGTGTGGGGTATAGACTGATGATTCTGTAGTGAGCTGTGTGTGGGGTATAGACTGATGATTCTATAGTGAGCTGTGTGTGGGGTATAGACTGATGATTCTATAGTGAGCTGTGTGTGGGGTATAGACTGATGATTCTATAGTGAGCTATGTGTGGAGTATAGACTGATGATTCTATAGTGAGCTGTGTGTGGGGTATAGACTGATGATTCTATAGTGAGCTGTGTGTGGGATATAGACTGATGATTCTATAGTGAGCTGTGGGTGGAGTATAGACTGATGATTCTATAGTGAGCTGTGGGTGGAGTATAGACTGATGATTCTATAGTGAGCTGTGGGTGGGGTATAGACTGATGATTCTATAGTGAGCTGTGGGTGGGGTATAGACTGATGATTCTATAGTGAGCTGTGGGTGGGGTATAGACTGATGATTCTATAGTGAGCTGTGGGTGGGGTATAGACTGATGATTCTATAGTGAGCTGTGGGTGGAGTATAGACTGATGATTCTATAGTGAGCTGTGGGTGGGGTATAGACTGATGATTCTATAGTGAGCTGTGGGTGGAGTATGGACTGATGATTCTATAGTGAGCTGTGGGTGGGGTATGGACTGATGATTCTATAGTGAGCTGTGTGTGGAGTATGGACTGATGATTCTGTAGTGAGCTGTGTGTGGGGTATAGACTGATGATTCTATAGTGAGCTGTGTGTGGGGTATAGACTGATGATTCTATAGTGAGCTGTGTGTGGGGTATAGACTGCTGATTCTATAGTGAGCTGTGTGTGGGGTATAGACTGATGATTCTATAGTGAGCTGTGTGTGGGGTATAGACTGATGATTCTATAGTGAGCTGTGGGTGGGGTATAGACTGATGATTCTATAGTGAGCTGTGTGTGGAGTATAGACTGATGATTCTATAGTGAGCTGTGTGTGGAGTATAGACTGATGATTCTATAGTGAGCTGTGGGTGGAGTATAGACTGATGATTCTATAGTGAGCTGTGGGTGGAGTATAGACTGATGATTCTATAGTGAGCTGTGTGTGGGATATAGACTGATGATTCTGTAGTGAGCTATGTGTGGAGTATAGACTGCTGATTCTATAGTGAGCTGTGTGTGGAGTATGGACTGATGATTCTATAGTGAGCTGTGGGTGGGGTATAGACTGATGATTCTATAGTGAGCTGTGGGTGGGGTATAGACTGATGATTCTATAGTGAGCTGTGGGTGGGGTATAGACTGATGATTCTATAGTGAGCTATGTGTGGGGTATAGACTGATGATTCTATAGTGAGCTGTGGGTGGGGTATAGACTGATGATTCTGTAGTGAGCTGTGTGTGGGGTATAGACTGATGATTCTGTAGTGAGCTATGTGTGGGGTATAGACTGATGATTCTATAGTGAGCTGTGGGTGGAGTATAGACTGATGATTCTATAGTGAGCTGTGTGTGGAGTATAGACTGATGATTCTATAGTGAGCTGTGGGTGGGGTATAGACTGATGATTCTATAGTGAGCTGTGGGTGGAGTATAGACTGATGATTCTATAGTGAGCTGTGGGTGGAGTATAGACTGATGATTCTGTAGTGAGCTATGTGTGGGGTATAGACTGATGATTCTATAGTGAGCTGTGTGTGGGGTATAGACTGATGATTCTATAGTGAGCTGTGTGTGGGGTATAGACTGATGATTCTATAGTGAGCTGTGGGTGGGGTATAGACTGATGATTCTACAGTCTTACCTGAACCGTGTGTGGGGTATAGACTGTGGACCATGGCCGGATGATGAACCACTTGCATGTACTGGGGCGGGGCTACCATGTGATTGACATGCTCCCCAGCCTCTGATTTGTGGAGTACACTGATCTGGGCGGGGCAAGAATAGAGAGCAAGGTTATAGGTATAATAAGATAAATGTCTCAGAAAATATAAGAGTAAACTACAAATAAGGACTATTAGACACAGAACTGTCAGAGGTTTTCTGGCTAGAGCAAGAACATAGAAGGAACGGGGTCTCAAGTCAGGAATTGTCTAAACAAATATAATCTCTAAAAGCACAGGAACATTGGAATCCCTATATCTTTATCATTCCATTCTCTAGTCCACTGACCTCCAGGGTGAACTCATTGCTGGTGTAGCGTCCGTTGAGCTCGGAGCAGGTGAGACGGAACTTCCTGTCTGGGGTCTGGGTGGGGTGCCAGTTGTGGTAATGCACCTGTCTGATCACCTGCTCATAGTTGGACATGGAGTCCACACCTGAGAGAGATGGTGGACATGTTTATATGGTCACTACCAGTTTCATAGATACAGGGGTTATGGTTATAGAGGAAGATATGGTTATAGAGGAAGATAGGGGTTATTTTTATAGAGGAAGATGGGGGTTATTTTTATAGAGGAAGAAGAGGGGTTATGGTTATAGAGGAAGATAGGGGTTATTTTTATAGAGGAAGAAGAGGGGTTATGGTTATAGAGGAAGATAGAGGTTATGGTTATAGAGGAATATAGGGGTTATGGTTATAGAGGAAGATGGGGGTTATTTTTATAGAGGAAGATGGGGGTTATTTTTATAGAGGAAGATGGGGGTTATTTTTATAGAGGAAGAAGAGGGGTTATGGTTATAGAGGAAGATAGGGGTTATTTTTATAGAGGAAGATGGGGGTTATTTTTATAGAGGAAGAAGAGGGGTTATGGTTATAGAGGAAGATAGGGGTTATTTTTATAGAGGAAGAAGAGGGGTTATGGTTATAGAGGAAGATAGGGGTTATGGTTATAGAGGAAGATGGGGGTTATTTTTATAGAGGAAGATGGGGGTTATTTTTATAGAGGAAGAAGAGGGGTTATGGTTATAGAGGAAGATAGGGGTTATTTTTATAGAGGAAGATGGGGGTTATTTTTATAGAGGAAGATGGGGGTTATTTTTATAGAGGAAGAAGAGGGGTTATGGTTATAGAGGAAGATAGGGGTTATTTCTATAGAGGAAGATGGGGTTATTTTTATAGAGGAAGAAGAGGGGTTATGGTTATAGAGGAAGATAGGGGTTATGGTTATAGAGGAAGATAGGGGTTATGGTTATAGAGGATGATAGGGGTTATGGTTATAGAGGATGATAGGGGTTATGGTTATAGAGGATGATAGGGGTTATGGTTATAGAGGATGATAGGGGTAATGGTTATAGAGGAAGATAGGGGGGTTATGGTTATGGAGGAAGATACATGGTTATGTTTATGGAGGAAGATACATGGTTATGGAGGAAGATAGGGGTAATGGTTATAGAGGAAGATAGGGGTTATGGTTATGGAGGAAGATAGGGGTAATGGTTATAGAGGAAGATGGGGGTTATGGTTATGGAGGAAGATAGGGGTTATGGTTATGGAGGAAGATAGGGGTAATGGTTATAGAGGAAGATAGGCGTTATGGTTATAGAGGAAGATAGAGGTTATGGTTATGGAGGAAGATGGGGGTTATGGTTATGGAGGAAGATGGGGTTATGGTTATGGAGGAAGATGGGGGTTATGGTTATAGAGGAATATAGGGGTTATGGAGGAAGATGGGGGTTATGGAGGAAGATGGGGTTATGGTTATGGAGGAAGATAGGGGTTATGGAGGAAGATGGGGGTTATGGAGGAAGATAGGGGTTATGGTTATGGAGGAAGATAGGGGTAATGGTTATAGAGGAAGATAGGGGTTATGGTTATAGAGGAATATAGGGGTTATGGTTATAGAGGAAGATAGGGGTAATGGTTATAGAGGAAGATGGGGGTTATTTTTATAGAGGAAGATGGGGGTTATTTTTATAGAGGAAGATGGGGGTTATTTTTATAGAGGAAGAAGAGGGGTTATGGTTATAGAAGAAGATAGGGGTTATTTTTATAGAGGAAGATGGGGGTTATTTTTATAGAGGAAGAAGAGGGGTTATGGTTATAGAGGAAGATAGGGGTTATTTTTATAGAGGAAGATGGGGTTATTTTTATAGAGGAAGATGGGAGTTATTTTTATAGAGGAAGATAGAGGTTATGGTTATAGAGGAATATAGGGGTTATGGTTATAGAGGAAGATGGGGGTTATTTTTATAGAGGAAGAAGAGGGGTTATGGTTATAGAGGAAGATAGGGGTTATTTTTATAGAGGAAGATAGGGGTTATGGTTATGGAGGAAGATAGGGGTAATGGTTATAGAGGAAGATGGGGGTTATGGTTATGGAGGAAGATAGGGGTTATGGTTATGGAGGAAGATAGGGGTAATGGTTATAGAGGAAGATAGGGGTTATGGTTATAGAGGAAGATAGAGGTTATGGTTATGGAGGAAGATAGGGGTTATGGTTATGGAGGAAGATGGGGGTTATGGTTATGGAGGAAGATGGGGGTTATGGTTATGGAGGAAGATGGGGTTATGGTTATAGAGGAAGATAGGGGTTATGGTTATGGAGGAAGATAGGGGTTATGGTTATGGAGGAAGATGGGGGTTATGGTTATGGAGGAAGATGGGGGTTATGGTTATAGAGGAAGATAGGGGTTATGGAGGAAGATGGGGGTTATGGTTATGGAGGAAGATGGGGTTTATGGAGGAAGATGGGGGTTATGGAGGAAGATAGGGGTTATGGTTATGGAGGAAGATAGGGGTAATGGTTATAGAGGAAGATAGGGGTTATGGTTATAGAGGAAGATAGGGGTTATTTTTATAGAGGAAGATGGGGTTATTTTTATAGAGGAAGATGGGGGTTATTTTTATAGAGGAAGATAGAGGTTATGGTTATAGAGGAATATAGGGGTTATGGTTATAGAGGAAGATGGGGGTTATTTTTATAGAGGAAGATGGGGGTTATTTTTATAGAGGAAGAAGAGGGGTTATGGTTATAGAGGAAGATAGGGGTTATTTTTATAGAGGAAGATGGGGTTATTTTTATAGAGGAAGAAGAAGGGTTATGGTTATAGAGGAAGATAGGGGTTATTTTTATAGAGGAAGATGGGGGTTATTTTTATAGAGGAAGAAGAGGGGTTATGGTTATAGAGGAAGATAGGGGTTATTTCTATAGAGGAAGATGGGGGTTATTTTTTATAGAGGAAGAAGAGGGGTTATGGTTATAGAGGAAGATAGGGGTTATGGTTATAGAGGAAGATGGGGTTATTTTTATAGAGGAAGATGGGGGTTATTTTTATAGAGGAAGAAGAGGGGTTATGGTTATAGAGGAAGATAGGGGTTATTTTTATAGAGGAAGATGGGGTTATTTTTATAGAGGAAGAAGAAGGGTTATGGTTATAGAGGAAGATAGGGGTTATTTTTATAGAGGAAGATGGGGGTTATTTTTATAGAGGAAGAAGAGGGGTTATGGTTATAGAGGAAGATAGGGGTTATTTCTATAGAGGAAGATGGGGTTATTTTTATAGAGGAAGAAGAGGGGTTATGGTTATAGAGGAAGATAGGGGTTATGGTTATAGAGGAAGATAGGGGTTATGGTTATAGAGGAAGATAGGGGTTATGGTTATAGAGGATGATAGGGGTTATGGTTATAGAGGATGATAGGGGTTATGGTTATAGAGGATGATAGGGGTTATGGTTATAGAGGATGATAGGGGTAATGGTTATAGAGGAAGATAGGGGGGTTATGGTTATGGAGGAAGATACATGGTTATGTTTATGGAGGAAGATACATGGTTATGGAGGAAGATAGGGGTAATGGTTATAGAGGAAGATAGGGGTTATGGTTATGGAGGAAGATAGGGTTAATGGTTATAGAGGAGGATGGGGGTTATGGTTATAGAGGAAGATAGAGGTTATGGTTATGGAGGAAGATAGGGGTTATGGTTATGGAGGAAGATGGGGGTTATGGTTATGGAGGAAGATGGGGGTTATGGTTATGGAGGAAGATGGGGGTTATGGTTATAGAGGAAGATGGGGGTTATGGTTATGGAGGAAGATGGGGGTTATGGTTATAGAGGACGATGGGGGTTATGGTTATGGAGGAAGATGGGGGTTATGGTTATGGAAGAAGATGGGGTTATGGTTATGGAGGAAGATAGGGGTTATGGAGGAAGATGGGGGTTATGGAGGAAGATGGAGGTTATGGTTATAGAGGAAGATGGGGGTTATGGTTATAGAGGAAGATAGGGGTTATGGAGGAAGATGGGGGTTATGGAGGAAGATAGGGGTTATGGTTATGGAGGAAGATGGGGGTTATGGTTATGGAGGAAGATAGGGGTTATGGAGGAAGATGGGGGTTATGGAGGAAGATAGGGGTTATGGTTATGGAGGAAGATAGGGGTAATGGTTATAGAGGAAGATAGGGGTTATGGTTATGGAGGAAGATAGGGGTTATGGTTATGGAGGAAGATGGGGTTATGGTTATGGAGGAAGATGGGGGTTATGGTTATGGAGGAAGATAGGGGTTATGGTTATAGAGGACGATGGGGGTTATGGTTATGGAGGAAGATGGGGGTTATGGTTATGGAAGAAGATGGGGGTTATGGTTATGGAGGAAGATAGGGGTTATGGAGGAAGATGGGGGTTATGGAGGAAGATGGAGGTTATGGTTATAGAGGAAGATGGGGGTTATGGTTATAGAGGAAGATAGGGGTTATGGTTATGGAGGAAGATAGGGGTTATGGTTATGGAGGAAGATGGGGGTTATGGTTATAGAGGAATATGGGGTTATGGTTATAGAGGAAGATGGGGGTTATGGTTATAGAGGAAGAAGAGGGGTTATGGTTATAGAGGAAGATAGGGGTTATGGTTATAGAGGAAGATAGGGGTTATGGTTATAGAGGAAGATAGGGGTTATGGTTATAGAGGATGATAGGGGTTATGGTTATATAGGATGATAGGGGTTATGGTTATAGAGGATGATAGGGGTTATGGTTATAGAGGATGATAGGGGTAATGGTTATAGAGGAAGATAGGGGGGTTATGGTTATGGAGGAAGATACATGGTTATGTTTATGGAGGAAGATACATGGTTATGGAGGAAGATAGGGGTAATGGTTATAGAGGAAGATAGGGGTTATGGTTATGGAGGAAGATAGGGTTAATGGTTATAGAGGAGGATGGGGGTTATGGTTATGGAGGAAGATAGGGGTTATGGTTATGGAGGAAGATAGGGGTAATGGTTATAGAGGAATATAGGGGTTATGGTTATAGAGGAAGATAGAGGTTATGGTTATAGAGGAAGATAGGGGTTATGGTTATGGAGGAAGATGGGGGTTATGGTTATGGAGGAAGATGGGGGTTATGGTTATGGAGGAAGATGGGGGTTATGGTTATAGAGGAAGATAGGGGTTATGGAGGAAGATGGGGGTTATGGAGGAAGATGGGGGTTATGGTTATGGAGGAAGATAGGGGTTATGGAGGAAGATGGGGGTTATGGAGGAAGATAGGGGTTATGGTTATGGAGGAAGATAGGGGTAATGGTTATAGAGGAAGATAGGGGTTATGGTTATGGAGGAAGATAGGGGTTATGGTTATGGAGGAAGATGGGGGTTATGGTTATGGAGGAAGATGGGGGTTATGGTTATGGAGGAAGATAGGGGTTATGGTTATAGAGGACGATGGGGGGTTATGGTTATGGAGGAAGATGGGGGTTATGGTTATGGAGGAAGATGGGGGTTATGGTTATGGAGGAAGATAGGGGTTATGGAGGAAGATTGGGGTTATGGAGGAAGATGGAGGTTATGGTTATAGAGGAAGATGGGGTTATGGTTATAGAGGAAGATAGGGGTTATGGTTATGGAGGAATATAGGGGTTATGGTTATAGAGGAAGATGGGGGTTATTTTTATAGAGGAAGATGGGGGTTATTTTTATAGAGGAAGAAGAGGGGTTATGGTTATAGAGGAAGATAGGGGTTATTTTTATAGAGGAAGATGGGGTTATTTTTATAGAGGAAGAAGAGGGGTTATGGTTATAGAGGAAGATAGGGGTTATTTTTATAGAGGAAGATGGGGTTATTTTTATAGAGGAAGATGGGGTTATTTTTATAGAGGAAGAAGAGGGGTTATGGTTATAGAGGAAGATAGGGGTTATTTCTATAGAGGAAGATGGGGGTTATTTTTTATAGAGGAAGAAGAGGGGTTATGGTTATAGAGGAAGATAGGGGTTATGGTTATAGAGGAAGATAGGGGTTATGGTTATAGAGGAAGATAGGGGTTATGGTTATAGAGGATGATAGGGGTTATGGTTATAGAGGATGATAGGGGTTATGGTTATAGAGGATGATAGGGGTTATGGTTATAGAGGATGATAGGGGTAATGGTTATAGAGGAAGATAGGGGGGTTATGGTTATGGAGGAAGATACATGGTTATGTTTATGGAGGAAGATACATGGTTATGGAGGAAGATAGGGGTAATGGTTATAGAGGAAGATAGGGGTTATGGTTATGGAGGAAGATAGGGTTAATGGTTATAGAGGAGGATGGGGGTTATGGTTATAGAGGAAGATAGAGGTTATGGTTATGGAGGAACATAGGGTTATGGTTATGGAGGAAGATGGGGTTATGGTTATGGAGGAAGATGGGGGTTATGGTTATGGAGGAAGATGGGGGTTATGGTTATAGAGGAAGATGGGGTTATGGAGGAAGATGGGGGTTATGGTTATGGAGGAAGATAGGGGTTATGGAGGAAGATAGGGGTTATGGTTATGGAGGAAGATAGGGGTAATGGTTATAGAGGAAGATAGGGGTTATGGTTATGGAGGAAGATAGGGGTTATGGTTATAGAGGAAGATAGGGGTTATGGTTATGGAGGAAGATGGGGGTTATGGTTATGGAGGAAGATGGGGGTTATGGTTATGGAGGAAGATGGGGTTATGGTTATAGAGGAAGATAGGGGTTATGGAGGAAGATGGGGGTTATGGAGGAAGATGGGGTTATGGTTATGGAGGAAGATAGGGGTTATGGAGGAAGATGGGGGTTATGGAGGAAGATAGGGGTTATGGTTATGGAGGAAGATAGGGGTAATGGTTATAGAGGAAGATAGGGGTTATGGTTATGGAGGAAGATAGGGGTAATGGTTATAGAGGAATATAGGGGTTATGGTTATAGAGGAAGATAGAGGTTATGGTTATAGAGGAAGATAGGGGTTATGGTTATGGAGGAAGATGGGGGTTATGGTTATGGAGGAAGATGGGGGTTATGGTTATGGAGGAAGATGGGGTTATGGTTATAGAGGAAGATAGGGGTTATGGAGGAAGATGGGGGTTATGGAGGAAGATGGGGGTTATGGTTATGGAGGAAGATAGGGGTTATGGAGGAAGATGGGGGTTATGGAGGAAGATAGGGGTTATGGTTATGGAGGAAGATAGGGGTAATGGTTATAGAGGAAGATAGGGGTTATGGTTATGGAGGAAGATAGGGGTTATGGTTATGGAGGAAGATGGGGTTATGGTTATGGAGGAAGATGGGGGTTATGGTTATGGAGGAAGATAGGGGTTATGGTTATAGAGGACGATGGGGGTTATGGTTATGGAGGAAGATGGGGTTATGGTTATGGAGGAAGATGGGGTTATGGTTATGGAGGAAGATAGGGGTTATGGAGGAAGATTGGGGTTATGGAGGAAGATGGAGGTTATGGTTATAGAGGAAGATGGGGTTATGGTTATAGAGGAAGATAGGGGTTATGGTTATGGAGGAATATAGGGGTTATGGTTATAGAGGAAGATGGGGGTTATTTTTATAGAGGAAGATGGGGGTTATTTTTATAGAGGAAGAAGAGGGGTTATGGTTATAGAGGAAGATAGGGGTTATTTTTATAGAGGAAGATGGGGTTATTTTTATAGAGGAAGAAGAGGGGTTATGGTTATAGAGGAAGATAGGGGTTATTTTTATAGAGGAAGATGGGGGTTATTTTTATAGAGGAAGATGGGGGTTATTTTTATAGAGGAAGAAGAGGGGTTATGGTTATAGAGGAAGATAGGGGTTATTTCTATAGAGGAAGATGGGGGTTATTTTTATAGAGGAAGAAGAGGGGTTATGGTTATAGAGGAAGATAGGGGTTATGGTTATAGAGGAAGATAGGGGTTATGGTTATAGAGGAAGATAGGGGTTATGGTTATAGAGGATGATAGGGGTTATGGTTATAGAGGATGATAGGGGTTATGGTTATAGAGGATGATAGGGGTTATGGTTATAGAGGATGATAGGGGTAATGGTTATAGAGGAAGATAGGGGGGTTATGGTTATGGAGGAAGATACATGGTTATGTTTATGGAGGAAGATACATGGTTATGGAGGAAGATAGGGGTAATGGTTATAGAGGAAGATAGGGGTTATGGTTATGGAGGAAGATAGGGTTAATGGTTATAGAGGAGGATGGGGGTTATGGTTATAGAGGAAGATAGAGGTTATGGTTATGGAGGAACATAGGGGTTATGGTTATGGAGGAAGATGGGGTTATGGTTATGGAGGAAGATGGGGGTTATGGTTATAGAGGAAGATAGGGGTTATGGAGGAAGATGGGGGTTATGGAGGAAGATGGGGGTTATGGTTATGGAGGAAGATAGGGGTTATGGAGGAAGATAGGGGTTATGGTTATGGAGGAAGATAGGGGTAATGGTTATAGAGGAAGATAGGGGTTATGGTTATGGAGGAAGATAGGGGTTATGGTTATGGAGGAAGATGGGGGTTATGGTTATGGAGGAAGATGGGGGTTATGGTTATGGAGGAAGATAGGGGTTATGGTTATAGAGGACGATGGGGGTTATGGTTATGGAGGAAGATGGGGGTTATGGTTATGGAAGAAGATGGGGGTTATGGTTATGGAGGAAGATAGGGGTTATGGAGGAAGATGGGGTTATGGAGGAAGATGGAGGTTATGGTTATAGAGGAAGATGGGGGTTATGGTTATAGAGGAAGATAGGGGTTATGGTTATGGAGGAAGATAGGGGTTATGGTTATGGAGGAAGATGGGGGTTATGGTTATAGAGGAATATGGGGGTTATGGTTATAGAGGAAGATGGGGGTTATGGTTATAGAGGAAGAAGAGGGGTTATGGTTATAGAGGAAGATAGGGGTTATGGTTATAGAGGAAGATAGGGGTTATGGTTATAGAGGAAGATAGGGGTTATGGTTATAGAGGATGATAGGGGTTATGGTTATATAGGATGATAGGGGTTATGGTTATAGAGGATGATAGGGGTTATGGTTATAGAGGATGATAGGGGTAATGGTTATAGAGGAAGATAGGGGTTATGGTTATGGAGGAAGATAGGGTTAATGGTTATAGAGGAGGATGGGGGTTATGGTTATGGAGGAAGATAGGGGTTATGGTTATGGAGGAAGATAGGGGTAATGGTTATAGAGGAATATAGGGGTTATGGTTATAGAGGAAGATAGAGGTTATGGTTATAGAGGAAGATAGGGGTTATGGTTATGGAGGAAGATGGGGTTATGGTTATGGAGGAAGATGGGGTTATGGTTATGGAGGAAGATGGGGGTTATGGTTATAGAGGAAGATAGGGGTTATGGAGGAAGATGGGGGTTATGGAGGAAGATGGGGGTTATGGTTATGGAGGAAGATAGGGGTTATGGAGGAAGATGGGGGTTATGGAGGAAGATAGGGGTTATGGTTATGGAGGAAGATAGGGGTAATGGTTATAGAGGAAGATAGGGGTTATGGTTATGGAGGAAGATAGGGGTTATGGTTATGGAGGAAGATGGGGGTTATGGTTATGGAGGAAGATGGGGGTTATGGTTATGGAGGAAGATAGGGGTTATGGTTATAGAGGACGATGGGGGTTATGGTTATGGAGGAAGATGGGGGTTATGGTTATGGAGGAAGATGGGGGTTATGGTTATGGAGGAAGATAGGGGTTATGGAGGAAGATTGGGGTTATGGAGGAAGATGGAGGTTATGGTTATAGAGGAAGATGGGGGTTATGGTTATAGAGGAAGATAGGGGTTATGGTTATGGAGGAAGATAGGGGTTATGGTTATGGAGGAAGATGGGGGTTATGGTTATAGAGGAATATGGGGGTTATGGTTATAGAGGAAGATGGGGGTTATGGTTATAGAGGAAGATGGGGGTTATGGGTATGGAGGAAGATGGGGGTTATGGTTAGGTGTTTGCATGGTAACATAGATGGAGACATGCCAGAGGTGGAGTTGGGGTAAGGGTCAGAGGTTATATATGGGTTAGAGGTCTGGAGGTTAGATATTGCCATGGTAACTTACCGTATATAGACATGCCGGAGGTGGAGTTGGTGGTGTCCAGGTGTTTCCCCAGCAGGGTGCTACGCTGCAGCTGGAGACCCTCCTGCTCCGGCCTCAGCTCCTCCCCCAGCACCAGGATGTCACAGTAGTCCAGGTTATGGATGATCTCCTCCTGGACCCCCAGCCTGCCCGCTGAAAAAAAACAACAACAAAAAACACACACACACAGTTGAATGCATGCGCTCACACATACACACCTGCTATGTTAATTTGATCCGTCTGTTGCACAGCAGGAAATACAACTCGTAGTGTATCGGAGGTTTTAACAAGGCTTCTAAAGGTTGTAGTTTCACTTTAAAATGTCCACACTGCTGAATCTGTAGGATTTCTGACCATTATGGGGGGTTACTAGACAAGCTGTTTTGGTCTTTTTTCCACTCCTGCACATACTGTTGATGTTATTTAATGTTACAAACTACCTTTCTATTTGTGCAAATAAACTCAATTAGATTTATCATAACAATAAATGATTCACCACCTACAAAAATGCCCATTAATTACAATCCACACAATCATTTACATTTCCTGTCGCTGCAGGATTATTTTCCTGCTGTGAGAAGCAGGGTCAAATTAAGATTGTGCATTTGTACACAACAATATTATCCAAGAGCATTTTTTAAAACACTATTCCACACTAACCAACTTAAATTAACGAGCTATTTTCCCCCAAAACGCTGTTCAAAAACACTGTTCAAAAACTCTTCAGCTGCATTTTTAATGACCTCTGTTGCTACACACTCAGCCAGCCTGGGTGTCACAGAGTCTGCTGTACAGTTAGGTTAGCCACAGTTCTCTAGCGCTCCCTGCCTCTCAGTTCTCTCCTGGGGAGGGGTAACACCTGGCACGCCCACTCAACAGCCTCCCTACGGAGAGGCACTCCTCAAAGCAGGGGCTGTCCTTGGAAGAGCAGGGGTCCGGGGAGACCCTGGTTCTCCTCTATCCCTGGCTGAGGCTTGACTGATCTCAGAGCTGTGCTAACTGAGGGAAGGAGGGGAAACATCTGGAGCTGAGGAGACCCCCTGAGACATGCAGACTAAGAGAGAGATGGAATACTGCACCATGGAGAGGAGAGAATGTTTAGAAAGGAGTGGAGATACAGTGGAGAGGAGAGAATGTTTAGAAAGGAGTGGAGATACAGTAGAGAGGAGAGAATGTTTAGAAAGGGGTGGAGATACAGTGGAGAGGAGAGAATGTTTAGAAAGGAGTGGAGATACAGTGGAGAGGAGAGAATGTTTAGAAAGGAGTGGAGATACAGCAGAGAGGAGAGAATGTTTAGAAAGGAGTGGAGATACAGTGGAGAGGAGAGAATGTTTAGAATCGAGTGGAGATACAGTGGAGAGGAGAGAGTGTTTAGAATCGAGTGGAGATACAGTGGAGAGGAGAGAATGTTTAGAAAGGAGTGGAGATACAGTGGAGAGGAGAGAATGTTTAGAAAGGAGTGGAGATACAGTAGAGAGGAGAGAATGTTTAGAAAGGAGTGGAGATACAGTGGAGAGGAGAGAATGTTTAGAAAGGAGTGGAGATACAGTGGAGAGGAGAGAATGTTTAGAAAGGAGTGGAGATACAGTAGAGAGGAGAGAATGTTTAGAAAGGAGTGGAGATACAGTGGAGAGGAGAGAATGTTTAGAATCGAGTGGAGATACAGTGGAGAGGAGAGCATGTTTAGAAAGGAGTGGAGATACAGTGGAGAGGAGAGAATGTTTAGAAAGGAGTGGAGATACAGTAGAGAGGAGAGAATGTTTAGAAAGGAGTGGAGATTCAGTGGAGAGGAGAGACTGTTTAGAAAGGAGTGGAGATACAGTGGAGAAGAGAGAATGTTTAGAAAGGAGTGGAGATACAGTGGAGAGGAGAGAATGTTTAGAATGGAGTGGAGATACAGTGGAGAGGAGGGAATGTTTAGAAAGGAGTGGAGATACAGTAGAGAGGAGAGAATGTTTAGAAAGGAGTGGAGATACAGTGGAGAGGAGAGAATGTTTAGAAAGGAGTGGAGATACAGTGGAGAGGAGAGAATGTTTAGAAAGGAGTGGAGAGGAGAGAATGTTTAGAAAGGAGTGGAGATACAGTGGAGAGAATGTTTAGAATGGAGTGGAGAGGAGAGAATGTTTAGAAAGGAGTGGAGATACAGTGGAGAGGAGAGAATGTTTAGAAAGGAGTGGAGATACAGTGGAGAGGAGAGAATGTTTAGAAAGGAGTGGAGATACAGTGGAGAGGAGAGAATGTTTAGAAAGGAGTGGAGATACAGTGGAGAGGAGAGAATGTTTAGAATCGAGTGGAGATACAGTGGAGAGGAGAGAATGTTTAGAAAGGAGTGGAGATACAGTGGAGAGGAGAGAATGTTTAGAAAGGAGTGGAGATACAGTGGAGAGGAGAGAATGTTTAGAAAGGAGTGGAGATACAGTGGAGAGGAGAGAATGTTTAGAAAGGAGTGGAGATACAGTGGAGAGGAGAGAATGTTTAGAATCGAGTGGAGATACAGTGGAGAGGAGAGAATGTTTAGAAAGGAGTGGAGATACAGTGGAGAGGAGAGAATGTTTAGAAAGGAGTGGAGATACAGTGGAGAGGAGAGAATGTTTAGAAAGGAGTGGAGATACAGTGGAGAGGAGAGAATGTTTAGAAAGGAGTGGAGATACAGTGGAGAGGAGAGAATGTTTAGAATCGAGTGGAGATACAGTGGAGAGGAGAGAATGTTTAGAAAGGAGTGGAGATACAGTGGAGAGGAGAGAATGTTTAGAAAGGAGTGGAGATACAGTGGAGAGGAGAGAATGTTTAGAAAGGAGTGGAGATACAGTGGAGAGGAGAGAATGTTTAGAAAGGAGTGGAGATACAGTGGAGAGGAGAGAATGTTTAGAATCGAGTGGAGATACAGTGGAGAGGAGAGAATGTTTAGAAAGGAGTGGAGATACAGTGGAGAGGAGAGAATGTTTAGAAAGGAGTGGAGATACAGTGGAGAGGAGAGAATGTTTAGAATCGAGTGGAGATACAGTGGAGAGGAGAGAATGTTTAGAAAGGAGTGGAGATACAGTGGAGAGGAGAGAATGTTTAGAAAGGAGTGGAGATACAGTGGAGAGGAGAGAATGTTTAGAAAGGAGTGGAGATACAGTGGAGAGGAGAGAATGTTTAGAAAGGAGTGGAGATACAGTGGAGAGGAGAGAATGTTTAGAATGGAGTGGAGATACAGTAGAGAGGAGAGAATGTTTAGAAAGGAGTGGAGATACGGTGGAGAGGAGAGAATGTTTAGAAAGGAGTGGAGATACAGTGGAGAGAATGTTTAGAATGGAGTGGAGATACAGTGGAGAGGAGAGAATGTTTAGAATGGAGTGGAGATACAGTGGAGAGGAGAGAATGTTTAGAAAGGAGTGGAGATACAGTGGAGAGGAGAGAATGTTTAGAAAGGAGTGGAGATACAGTGGAGAGGAGAGAATGTTTAGAAAGGAGTGGAGATACAGTGGAGAGAATGTTTAGAATTGAGTGGAGAGGAGAGAATGTTTAGAAAGGAGTGGAGATACAGTGGGGAGGAGAGTGTGCTGGTGTAAGGAAAGAGTAGAGCATGAGAGACTAACAGATACAGAGAAGAGGAGAATAACACATGGAGGGCAAACATAATGAAACTTGAAAGAAAGAGCAAGAGTAGATGTCATATGATGGAGAGAATGGAATTTGTATTTCATATTGTATGAGATCGTGTGTGTGTGGGGGGGGGGTGTCTCCAACTATCCTACTGCTGCACTGAGCCGTTTAACACCCGGTGACACTTTCTCCACACTAAATACAGTCTAATCCTGCTGTGCAAGTCACAATTCTTACTAAAGGAACTGTGAATGGTGGGGGAGGCAGAACAGAGCCGGCCTGTACTACTGACATCAGACTTGCCCTCCCTCCCTCCCTTCCACTATCCCCAGCTTCTACAGTCCAGCCCCCCCCGCTGACTAAGACCTCTGCCTACCAGACAAATGATTGCATGGGTTCCTGCCTGGCTGAACAGCAAATGGAAATGACATTTAAATCCCGTCTCTAGTCCTCTCAGTGCGGAGTCTGGGAACAACACAGAACAGCAGTGCTCTGCCTCAGCCTCAACGCTATAGCTGCCAATTAGACGGGGATAACCAGAGCGAGAGGTTTCACTCGCTCCATTGTCAGGAAGGTGGAAAACACTCTGCAGCGCTTTCAGGACTCAGCCTCTTTCTTTCTTCCTCTCGTTCTGCAGCTGGAATGGAGACCACAGCTGGAGGCTATATATTAGCCAAGTGTTGTGTGACTAGGAGCGTGTGGTTAATGGTGTGTGCGTGTATGGGATAGAGAGGAGTTGATGAAGTTCCAATATGACAGGAGATGTTGTGCTCCCCAGAGTCTAAAGACTTCAACCTAATCAAATAGTTTTGTGGTGGTGACCAGTATTATAATTACAAGCCATTCCCCTATGCTATTCTCTGCCTATTTCTCTCTCTCTCTCTCTCTCTCTCTCTCTCTGTTTGGTTTGCACCCAGTATCTATCAATTTCTCCCTTTACACACACACACACACACACACACACACACACACACACACACACACACACACACACACACACACACACACTTCTATGCCTGTACCCTGTACCTGTATGGTGTGAGGCTGTGTCTCCCTTGGTGACAGTACTGATGATGTGAAGGTCCTGGAACAGAGTGAGTCCGGCTGGTCCTCTGAGGTCAGCTGCTGGCCTGGTCAGTCTGTCCACCCCAGCTATGGTGATCCTGGGTTCACTGGGCTGCAGCACCATCACCACTGCATCGATGTCCGGGATGGAGATACACGTGTCCTCCCCAAAACACCTGGGAGGTTGAGGAATACAGAGATGGAGAGAGAGGAGGGAAGGGTTAACTCTGATTAAATAGAATGTGAATGTATGTTTCAGTATGTGTTTGCTGGGTATCACTTCAGGTATGTGTGAAATATCAGAGCCATTGAATACTTAGATACTTTGAGAATGTGTGCGTGGGCTAATTCCAGGAATCAGCAACCTTGAAAAGGTTGAATAAGCCTCCACCTACTACACTGTCAGGCTGACTGAATGCAGACATCTGTGAGGCAGACATCTGACATAGACATGCATAAATAACCTGACACATACTGCATAAACAATGCAGATTAGACATCAATCACTGAGAAACCACAGGAGCAAGATACAATATGGAGAGAGAGAGAGAGAGAAAGAGAGAGGGAGGGAGGCTTAGGAGAGGAAGGGAGAGAAAGGTGGAGGCTGAGGAGAGAAAGAGTGAGGGAGAGAGAAAGAGAGAGGGAGGATGAGGAGAGAAGGAGGGAGGCTTAGGAGAGAAAGAGAGAGACAGATGGAGGCTGAGGAGAGAAAGAGTGAGGGAGGGGAGGCTGAGGAGAGAGAGAGTGAGGTTGAGGAGAGAAAGAGAGAGAGACAGAGGGAGGCTGAGGAGAGAAAGAGTGAGGGAGGGGAGGCTGAGGAGAGAGAGAGAGAGAGGCTGAGGAGAGAAAGAGAGGCTGAGGAGAGAAAGAGTGAGGGAGGGGAGGCTGAGGAGAGAAAGAGGGAGGGAGGGGAGGCTGAGGAGAGAGAGAGAGAGAGAGCTGAGGAGAGAGAAAGAGAGACAGAGGGAGGCTGAGGAGAGAAAGAGTGAGGGAGGGAGGCTGAGAGAGAGAGAGAGAGAGAGGCTGAGGAGAGAAAGAGAGGCTGAGGAGAGAAAGAGTGAGGGAGGGGAGGCTGAGGAGAGAAAAGAGGAGGGAGGGGAGGCTGAGGAGAGAAAGAGTGAGGGAGGGGAGGCTGAGGAGAGAAAGAGGGAGGGAGGGGAGGCTGAGGAGAGAGAGAGAGAGAGGCTGAGGAGAGAAAGAGGGAGGCTGGGGAAAGAAGGAAAATACAGTTAACAAGGGAGCTGTGAAAGCTGGTAGCAACTAGAGGGATGTTTTTCACATCCATGTAGTTACAGAGAAGGAAGTTGAACATCTGTCAGAGGCTGGGACTGGCACAACAACAGCTCTTTATTCGGTTGGAGCTTTGCAGAAAAATGCACAAGCATGAGGAGATTCCGACTCCTTCATAATTACCTGTGATTACCCGTTATATATGACATTGCTGCTGGCCTAGTTCTTGTTTATTTCACGCCTAAACACCGCTGGAAACCCCCTCACATGGAACACTAACACACAGGGATTTCACAGTCATATCTCCCCATTTCTGGTGTAAAAAAACATGTTTTCAGTCAAGCGTGGTATAGCCTAATCTCCCTTTCTCTTTTTCTCTCAAGCGGTGATCCACAAGTTGTCTTTCCTCGCCTAGGCAGGGTATTGTTGAGGAGGCAGAGACAGTGGAGCAGCAGGGTATTGTTGAGGAGAGGAGGCAGAGACAGGGGAGCAGCAGGGTATTGTTGTGGAGAATAGGCAGAGACAGGGGAGCAGCAGGGTATTGTTGTGGAGAGGAGGCAGAGAAAGATGAGCAGCAAGGTATTGTTGTGGAGAGGAGGCAGAGACAGTGGAGCAGCAGGGTATTGTTGTGGAGAAGAGGCAGAGACAGTGGAGCGGCAGGGTATTGTTGTGGAGAGGAGACAGTGGAGCGGCAGGGTATTGTTGTGGAGAAGAGGCAGAGACAGTGGAGCAGCAGGGTATTGTTGTGGAGAAGAGGCAGAGACAGTGGAGCGGCAGGGTATTGTTGTGGAGAAGAGGCAGAGACAATGGAGCGGCAGGGTATTGTTGTGGAGAGGAGACAGTGGAGCGGCAGGGTATTGTTATGGAGAGGAGACAGAGACAGTGGAGCGGCAGGGTATTGTTGTGGAGAGGAGACAATGGAGCGGCAGGGTATTGTTGTGGAGAGGAGACAGAGACAGTGGAGCGGCAGGGTATTGTTGTGGAGAGGAGACAATGGAGCAGCAGGGTATTGTTGTGGAGAGGAGGCAGAGACAGTGGAGCGGCAGGGTATTGTTGTGGAGAGGAGACAATGGAGCGGCAGGGTATTGTTGTGGAGAGGAGGCAGAGACAGTGGAGCGGCAGGGTATTGTTGTGGAGAGGAGACAGTGGAGCGGCAGGGTATTGTTGTGGAGAGGAGACAGTGGAGCGGCAGGGTATTGTTGTGGAGAGGAGACAGTGGAGCGGCAGGGTATTGTTGTGGAGAGGAGACAGTGGAGCGGCAGGGTATTGTTGTGGAGAGGAGGCAGAAACAGTGGAGCGGCAGGGTCTTGTTGTGGAGAGGAGACAGTGGAGCGGCAGGGTATTGTTGTGGAGAGGAGGCAGAAACAGTGGAGCGGCAGGGTATTGTTGTGGAGAGGAGACAGTGGAGCGGCAGGGTATTGTTGTGGAGAGGAGACAGTGGAGCGGCAGGGTATTGTTGTGGAGAGGAGGCAGAGACAGTGGAGCGGCAGGGTATTGTTGTGGAGAGGAGACAGTGGAGAGGCAGGGTATTGTTGTGGATAGGAGGCAGAGACAGTGGAGCGGCAGGGTATTGTTGTGGAGAGGAGACAGTGGAGGAGACAGGCAGGGTATTGTTGTGGAGAGGAGACAATGGAGCAATGGCAGGGTATTGTTGTGGAGAGGAGACAGTGGAGTGGCAGGGTATTGTTGTGGAGAGGAGACAATGGAGCGGCAGGGTATTGTTGTGGAAAGGAGGCAGAGACAGTGGAGCGGCAGGGTATTGTTGTGGAGAGGAGACAGTGGAGCGGCAGGGTATTGTTGTAGAGAGGAGACAGTGGAGCGGCAGGGTATTGTTGTGGAGAGGAGACAGTGGAGCGGCAGGGTATTGTTGTGGAGAGGAGACAGTGGAGCGGCAGGGTATTGTTGTGGAGAGGAGACAGTGGAGTGGCAGGGTATTGTTGTGGAGAGGAGGCAGAGACAGTGGAGCGGCAGGGTATTGTTGTGGAGAGGAGACAGTGGAGCGGCAGGGTATTGTTGTGGAGAGGAGACAGTGGAGCGGCAGGGTATTGTTGTGGAGAGGAGACAGTGGAGCGGCAGGGTATTGTTGTGGAGAGGAGACAGTGGAGCAGCAGGGTATTGTTGTGGAGAGGAGGCAGAGACAGTGGAGCGGCAGGTTATTGTTGTGGAGAGGAGACAGTGGAGCGGCAGGGTATTGTTGTGGAGAGGAGACAGCGGAGAGGCAGGGTATTGTTGTGGATAGGAGGCAGAGACAGTGGAGCGGCAGGGTATTGTTGTGGAGAGGAGACAGTGGAGCGGCAGGGTATTGTTGTGGAGAGGAGACAATGGAGCGGCAGGGTATTGTTGTGGAGAGGAGACAGTGGAGTGGCAGGGTATTGTTGTGGAGAGGAGACAATGGAGCGGCAGGGTATTGTTGTGGAAAGGAGGCAGAGACAGTGGAGCGGCAGGGTATTGTTGTGGAGAGGAGACAGTGGAGCGGCAGGGTATTGTTGTAGAGAGGAGACAGTGGAGCGGCAGGGTATTGTTGTGGAGAGGAGACAGTGGAGCGGCAGGGTATTGTTGTGGAGAGGAGACAGTGGAGCGGCAGGGTATTGTTGTGGAGAGGAGACAGTGGAGTGGCAGGGTATTGTTGTGGAGAGGAGGCAGACAGTGGAGCGGCAGGGTATTGTTGTGGAGAGGAGACAGTGGAGCGGCAGAGTATTGTTGTGGAGAGGAGACAGTGGAGCGGCAGGGTATTGTTGTGGAGAGGAGACAGTGGAGCGGCAGGGTATTGTTGTGGAGAGGAGACAGTGGAGCAGCAGGGTATTGTTGTGGAGAGGAGGCAGAGACAGTGGAGCGGCAGGGTATTGTTGTGGAGAGGAGACAGTGGAGCGGCAGGGTGGAGCGGCAGGGTTGTTGTGGAGAGGAGACAGCGGAGCGGCAGGGTATTGTTGTGGAGAGGGAGACAGTGGAGCGGCAGGGTATTGTTGTGGAGAGGAGACAGTGGAGCGGCAGGGTATTTTTGTGGAGAGGAGACAGTGGAGCGGCAGGGTATTGTTGTGGAGAGGTGACAGTGGAGCGGCAGGGTATTGTTGTGGAGAGGAGACAGCGGAGCGGCAGGGTATTGTTGTGGAGAGGAGACAGTGGAGCGGCAGGGTATTGTTGTGGAGAGGAGACAGTGGAGCGGCAGGGTATTGTTGTGGAGAGGAGGCAGAGAGTGGAGCGTGGAGACTTAGCGTGCGTGGGCCACGGTGAGGACTTGGACCCCAACCAAATTAATGAAAGAAAATGTGACAAGGTAGAATAAATGCCCTGCATAGATTAACACTAGTTACTTGTTCCCGATGGCTGCAGTAATTGCCTTATTATGCTGAAAACACGCTTAAGTGTGTTTTAAGGAATTAATTAACAACTTTATTTATTTGTTTAGAGTGATACGGCACTTACCGGGAAATTTACAGCAAATAGCAGCATTCCTCAGGAGGAGTTTATATCTTGGCTGTAGCCTAACAGACAGTCTGCTCTGCAGGCCTGTTTACTGGACCTTGTTCTAAATGAATTCTGTTTGAATTCATCAATGCCTGCTGATTTACACATTATTGTTATCAAAGCTTGTCTAAGACGACTACCAGACCCTGTCTTTGTGAGCAACAGCTGGATCGTAACAAGGTTCACAGGCAGTGCAGACCACTGGATAGCCTGCGCACCACAGCCCCAGCCACCCGCCTACACACAACCAGAAAACTTTATTAAACAACATCTAGAAATACACAAGCTTAAGCATCGTGAGCATAATGTATTCATTTCTAATTGGTGTGCCTGCAGCCCAGTCGACCCCTCCTCTTCCTAGCCCCCCTCCCTTCCTTGCTAAGCTAGCTGAAGGGATGGGCCCGCAGCCCTGCGTCGAACCCAATAGGGGGGCGGAGTACAAACCTCCAGGGCTGAGCTGTGGGGGGCTGCACATATTTAAACCTGCTATGAATATTCACCACAGCCCGCCAGGGATGGCTGTTATAAAATACCATCCTCTGGCAAAACCCAGACAGAATTATTAATAAATAACATGAAAATGTAAAAACTTGCCCCAGGTGGCAATGTGGAACAGAGAGAGTGGTGGAATAAAGAACAAAAGATGGTAGAGAAAGAGGGAGAGGAGGAGAGGGAGAGGAGGGGAGGGAGAGGATAGGGAGAGGAGAGGAGGGGAGGGAGAGGAGAGGAGGAGCGGGAGAGGAAAGGAGGAGAGGGAAAGAAGGACAGGGAGAGGGAGCAGAGGGAGAGGAGCAGAGGGAGAGGAGAGGGAGCAGAGGGAGAGGGAGCAAAGGGAGAGGAGCAGAGGGAGAGGAGGAGAGGAGAGGGAGAGAAGGACAGGGAGAGGGAGCAGAGGGAGAGGAGCAGAGGGAGAGGAGGAGAGGGAGAGAAGAACAGGGAGAGGGAGCAGAGGGAGAGGGAGCAAAGGGAGAGGAGCAGAGGGAGAGGAGCAGAGGGAGAGGAGAGGGAGAGAAGGACAGGGAGAGGGAGCAGAGGGAGAGGGAGCAAAGGGAGAGGACCAGAGGGAGAGGAGAGGAGGAGAGGGAGAGAAGGACAGGGAGAGGGAGCAGAAGGAGAGGGAGCAAAGGGAGAGGAGCAGAGGGAGAGGAGGAGCGGGAGAGAAGGACAGGGAGAGAAGGACAGTGAGAGGGAGCAGAGGGAGAGAGGGACAGGTAGAGGAGGAGAGAGAGAGAAGGACAGGAAGAGGGAGCAGAGGACAGCGAGAGGAGGTGCGGGAGAGAAGAACAGGGAGAGAACAGTGAGAGGGAGCAGAGGGAGAGAGGGACAGGTAGAGGAGGAGAGGGAGAGGAGGAGAGGGAGAGAAGGACAGGGAGAGGGAGCAGAGGACAGCGAGAGGAGGAGAGGGAGAGAAGAAGAGGGAGTAGCTAACTATCTATACATGAGTGAGTGTGAGATGTACTCTAATGAGTCACTGTGCTGTTGTTTTGTGTTGACTGTGAGAAGGTGTTGGGTCTAGTTTAAATTCACAGAACACAGGAAGATACGAAGAGGATGTGGAAAATGGAGTGAGAAGACAAAAAGAGTGAGGAGAAAAATTAGAGAAGGAAGGAGAAAGATATCATTAAGAGAGAGATGGAGCGGGAGGACAGAGAGAGAGAGATGACTAAATGCACAGACAGGTACAGGTAGAGTTACAGGTAAAGGTAGAGGTAGAGTTACAGGTACAGGTAGATTTAGAGATACAGGTAGAGGTACAGGTAGAGTTAGAGATACAGGTAGAGTTACAGGTAGAGTTAGAGATACAGGTAGAGGTACAGGTAGAGTTACAGGTAAAGGTAGATTTAGAGATACAGGTAGAGGTACAGGTAGAGTTACAGGTAGAGTTAGAGATACAGGTAGAGGTACAGGTAGAGTTACAGGTACAGGTAGATTTAGAGATACAGGTAGAGGTACAGGTAGATTTACAGGTAGAGTTAGAGATACAGGTAGAGTTATAGGTACAGGTAGAGTTACAGGTACAGGTAGAGTTACAGGTACAGGTAGAGTTAGAGATACAGGTAGAGGTACAGGTAGAGTTACAGGTACAGGTAGAGTTAGAGATACAGGTAGAGGTACAGGTAGAGTTACAGGTACAGGTAGAGTTACTGGTACAGGTAGAGTTAGAGATACAGGTAGAGGTACAGGTAGAGTTACAGGTACAGGTAGAGTAGAGATACAGGTAGAGGTACAGGTACAGTTACAGGTAGAGGTACAGGTAGAGTTAGAGATACAGGTAGAGGTACAGGTAGAGTTACAGGTACAGGTAGAGTTAGAGATACAGGTAGAGGTACAGGTACAGTTACAGGTAGAGGTACAGGTAGAGTTAGAGATACAGGTAGAGGTAGAGGTAGAGGTAGAGTTACAGGTACAGGTAGAGTTAGAGATACAGGTAGAGGTACAGGTAGAGTTACAGGTACAGGTAGAGTAGAGATACAGGTAGAGGTACAGGTACAGTTACAGGTAGAGGTACAGGAAGAGTTAGAGATACAGGTAGAGGTACAGGTAGAGTTACAGGTACAGGTAGAGTTAGAGATACAGGTAGAGGTACAGGTACAGTTACAGGTAGAGGTACAGGTAGAGTTAGAGATACAGGTAGAGGTACAGGTACAGGTAGAGTTAGAGATACAGGTAGAGGTACAGGTAGAGTTACAGGTACAGGTAGAGTTACAGGTACAGGTAGAGTTAGAGATACAGGTAGAGGTACAGGTACAGTTAAAGGTAGAGGTACAGGTAGAGTTACAGGTACAGGTAGAGTTAGAGATACAGGTAGAGGTACAGGTACAGGTAGAGTAAGAGATACAGGTAGAGGTACAGGTACAGTTACAGGTAGAGTTACAGGTACAGGTAGAGTTAGAGATACAGGTACAGTTACAGGTAGAGTTACAGGTACAGGTAGAGTTAGAGATACAGGTAGAGGTACAGGTAGAGTTACAGGTACAGGTAGAGTTAGAGATACAGGTAGAGGTACAGGTAGAGTTACAGGTACAGGTACAGGTAGAGGTACAGGTATAGGTACAGGTAGAGTTACAGGTACAGGTAGAGTTACAGGTAGAGTTAGAGATACAGGTAGAGGTAGAGGTACAGGTAGAGTTACAGGTACAGGTAGAGTTAGAGATACAGGTAGAGGTACAGGTAGAGTTACAGGTACAGGTAGAGTTAGAGATACAGGTACAGGTACAGTTACAGGTAGAGTTACAGGTACAGGTAGAGTTACAGGTACAGGTAGAGTTAGAGATACAGGTAGAGGTACAGGTACAGGTAGAGTTACAGGTACAGGTAGAGTTAGAGATACAGGTAGAGGTACAGGTAGAGTTACAGGTACAGGTAGAGTTAGAGATACAGGTAGAGGTACAGGTATAGGTACAGGTAGAGTTACAGGTACAGGTAGAGTTACAGGTAGAGTTAGAGATACAGGTAGAGGTAGAGGTACAGGTAGAGTTACAGGTACAGGTAGAGTTAGATATACAGGTAGAGGTACAGGTAGAGTTACAGGTACAGGTAGAGTTAGAGATACAGGTACAGTTACAGGTAGAGTTACAGGTACAGGTAGAGTTAGAGATACAGGTAGAGGTACAGGTACAGGTAGAGTTACAGGTACAGGTAGAGTTAGAGATGCAGGTACAGGTAGAGGTACAGGTAGAGTTACAGGTACAGGTAGAGTTAGAGATACAGGTAGAGGTACAGGTACAGTTACAGGTAGAGGTACAGGTAGAGTTACAGGTACAGGTAGAGTTAGAGATACAGGTAGAGGTACAGGTAGAGTTACAGGTACAGGTAGAGTTAGAGATACAGGTAGAGGTACAGGTAGAGTTACAGGTACAGGTAGAGTTACAGGTACAGAGAAGACCTTATCCAGTCACTGTACTGAGGTGGATGAAGGACAGGAGAGAGAAGACCTTATCCAGTCACTGTACTGAGGTAGATGAAGGACAGAGAAGACCTTATCCAGTCACTGTACTGAGGTAGATTAAGTAAAGAGAAGACCTTATCCAGTCACTGTACTGAGGTGGATGAAGGACAGAGAAGACCTTATCCAGTCACTGTATTGAGGTGGATGAAGGACAGAGGAGAGAGAAGACCTTATCCAGTCACTGTACTGAGGTGGATGAAGGACAGAGAAGACCTTATCCAGTCACTGTACTGAGGTGGATGAAGGACAGAGGAGAGAGAAGACCTTATCCAGTCACTGTACTGAGGTGGATGAAGGACAGATAAGACCTTATCCAGTCACTGTACTGAGGTGGATGAAGGACAGAGGAGAGAGAAGACCTTATCCAGTCACTGTACTGAGGTGGATGAAGGACAGAGAAGACCTTATCCAGTCACTGTACTGAGGTGGATGAAGGACAGAGGAGAGAGAAGACCTTATCCAGTCACTGTACTGAGGTAGATGAAGAACAGAGAAGACCTTATCCAGTCACTGTACTGAGGTGGATGAAGGACAGAGAAGACCTTATCCAGTCACTGTACTGAGGTGGATGAAACCCAGAAAAGACCTTATCCAGTCACTGTACTGAGGTAGATGAAGGACAGAGAAGTCCTTATCCAGTCATTGTACTGAGGTAGATGAAGGACAGAGAAGACCTTATCCAGTCACTGTGCTGAGGTAGATGAAGGACAGAGAAGACCTTATCCAGTCACTGTACTGAGGTAGATGAAGGACAGAGAAGACCTTATCCAGTCACTGTACTGAGGTGGATGAAGGACAGAGGAGAGAGAATACCTTATCCAGTCACTGTACTGAGGTAGATGAAGGACAGAGAAGACCTTATCCAGTCACTGTACTGTGGTGAATGAAGGACAGAGAAGACATTATTCAGTCACTGCACTGTGGTGAATGAAGGACAGAGGAGAGAGAAGACCTTATCCAGTCACTGTACTGAGGTGGATGAAGGACAGAGAAGACCTTATCCAGTCACTGTACTGAGGTAGATGAAGGACAGAGAAGACCTTATCCAGTCACTGTACTGAGGTGGATGAAGGACAGAGAAGACCTTATCCAGTCACATGGTACTGAGGTGGATGAAGAACAGAGGCGAGAGAAGACCTTATCCAGTCACTGTACTGAGGTAGATGAAGGACAGAGGAGACCTTATCCAGTCACATGGTACTGAGGTGGATGAAGAACAGAGGCGAGAGAAGACCTTATCCAGTCACTGTACTGAGGTAGATGAAGGACAGAGAAGACCTTATCCAGTCACTGTGCTGAGGTAGATGAAAGACAGAGAAGACCTTATCCAGTCACTGTACTGAGGTAGATGAAGGACAGAGAAGACCTTATCCAGTCACTGTGCTGAGGTAGATGAAGGACAGAGAAGACCTTATCCAGTCACTGTGCTGAGGTAGATGAAGGACAGAGAAGACCTTATCCAGTCACTGTACTGAGGTAGATGAAGGACAGAGAAGACCTTATCCAGTCACTGTGCTGAGGTAGATGAAGGACAGAGAAGACCTTATCCAGTCACTGTACTGAGGTGGATGAAGGACAGGAGAGAGAAGACCTTATCCAGTCACTGTACTGAGGTAGATGAAGGACAGAGAAGACCTTATCCAGTCACTGTACTGAGGTAGATGAAGGACAGAGAAGACCTTATCCAGTCACTGTGCTGAGGTAGATGAAGGACAGAGAAGACCTTATCCAGTCACTGTACTGAGGTAGATGAAGTAAAGAGAAGACCTTATCCAGTCACTGTACTGAGGTAGATGAAGTAAAGAGAAGACCTTATCCAGTCACTGTACTGAGGTCGATGAAGGACAGGAGAGAGAAGACCTTATCCAGTCACTGTACTGAGGTGGATGATGGACAGAGGAGAGGGAGAGTGACAGATAGAGATTATGTAACAGTCAGTGGTAAAGGTAGAATTAGCCATTGCTTGCGTACTGTACTGAGGTTGAGATGTGCAGGTGTCTGATGCCCGGTGTGGGAAACTGGCGGGAGTTGATGTAGGAGACCTTCCTCAGAGCAGCGTTCATGTTCTCCAGATCCTCGCCCTCCATCACCAGGATCGACTGGGCTGGGTTGAAGTGGAACTGAGAGAGACGAGAGAGAGAGCGACAGAGGGAGACAGAGAGACAGGGAGAGAGAGACGGCGAGAGAACACATCAGACTTTACCACAGTGTAACCCACACTGAAAAAACTGTCTGAGTGTGTCTAAGTGTGTGTACAGCATAAGTGTGTGTCTGAGTGTGTCTGATTGAGTGTGTTTGAGTGTACATCATGAGTGTGTGTTCATTCTTCTTCTCTGTTTGAGGGATCATACGCTTATTGTGTTGCTCAGACACACTCAGACACAGCTCTGGGTCCCAGTGGACATGATGCACTGAGTCTCAGTCTCACTGAAGAGGCTTTATGCTGCTGATACCACAGCCTCATTCACACACAGCAGCAAAGACACAACGCTTCAGGGAGCTCTCTCCATTTCCTTTTATCCCTCTGTTCTCCCCCTCTCTCTCCTCTCATCCTCTCCTTCTCCTGTGATTGTATTGCCAAGGTTCCCACCTGATCCTAAACACTGTCCTTAAGCTGTACTAGACTCAGGAGACCTGTGGAAAAGTGTCGCCACAAAAAGAAAATGAAATCATTTGAAAAAGATAGTGAACTAGTCCTGCAGAGTTTTACCTCCCTTCAACTCCTCTCCTCTCCCTCTCATCCTATCATTTTACCTTAAAAGGCTGACAGGATTTAATCATGGAACAACAGTCCAAAGAGTTCTACAATAAGGCCTCTCTCTTCTCTTTATCTCCTCCCTCTCTCTCTATACTGGGAGATGAATCAGCTTCAGGCTTTAAGGGAGGAGGAAGGAGGGAAGGACGTGGGGATAGAAAGGGGGTAGGCGAGGAAAGGGAGGGGAGCTAAGTGTTTTAACATACGTTTGAATATACAGTATATCAGCATTTGAATGCATTTACTGTCTGTCTGTCTGTCTGTCTGTCTGTCTGTCTGTCTGTCTGTCTGTCTGTCTGTCTGTCTGTCTGTCTGTCTGTCTGTCTGTCTGTCTGTCTGTCTGTCTGTCTGTCTATCTGTCTGTCGGTCTTGTCTGTCGGTCGGTCGCCTTACCTTGATGCCCTTGCCCAGGCTCTCCAGTGAATTGATGTCCAGTCCTTCCTTACAGGCCTGTAGACAGGAGATGACCTTCTGGCTCTCTATCTTCCCTGGCCTGATGGTTAGCCCTGACAGA
The DNA here is from genome assembly GCF_034236695.1 of Oncorhynchus nerka. Classification (NCBI taxonomy): domain Eukaryota; kingdom Metazoa; phylum Chordata; class Actinopteri; order Salmoniformes; family Salmonidae; genus Oncorhynchus; species Oncorhynchus nerka. Next base: position 24,377,285 of record NC_088406.1, on the reverse strand, counting down.
CTGCCCCGGAAGTACTGAGTGAACCGCGGCATCGTCACCTCACCACCTACACACAGAAGACACAGTTCATGAAGAATAACTACATACAGTTCCACTATTATAATGTAGAACGGAAGGAAATCCTTTCAGAAACCTCAATAGCCAATGACTAAAAAGTCAGTAAGTGACAAAAGCACACAGTAATCTCATTGTTAATGGCCTTCGAACACTTCAGGTCTCCCAGCATGCACTTTAATCAGACAGGTCCTGAGTCAGTCCCCCCTCTCTCTCTGCCACTACTAATGTACTGTTACTGTACTGTCTGTGACATTACTAGGCAGATGGGCTGGTGACATGCCACTGATCCCAGGTCATTTCTCAGACCAGGAGGTTTGTGTGTTTCACTGTGAGCCTGTTGGCAGCACCACGCCAAGCACAATTGTAATTGCCTTCAGGAGATGGTTAAGAGAGAGAGAGAGGGTTTAAACTGCAGCCTGCCACCTGCCTGGTCTCTCATGTCTGGGTAGACAGGCACTTCCCTTCAGCATGCAAGCTGCATGATAAAACACACAGAGAAAAACACACTCTAAGAGAATGAGGGCTGGAAAGAACAACATCACCTTTAGAGAGAGGGCAGAAAGGACAGCAAATGCTGTTTCTCTACAAGACCGTGTGAACTCTGCCTTAGTGCAAACGGTCAATCTGCTGGCCTGAACAATAATCCACTGACTCTATAGACACACTGAACTTTCTCTATCAAACTTATTTCTATTTTTCTTTCCTTTTTTCATGTCAATTTCTTTCCTTCTAAAATGCCAATTCCATGACACAGTTTCCCATCCCGTCATCACTAGCTCAAAGAGGCTATGCGTTATGCAAATGAGCACTTATAAAAAGCTAATGTAAAATGAACAAATCACGTCGCAAACTCCTTCACAGCCAGGGAGAATAATCATTCCTCATCTGTGATTACCACAGAAAGCCTGAGACAGACTCCTCTAGAAGTTTGAAGGAACATTCACTAGAGCTTGTCAGTGGAGGTGGTCGCTAGCAGCTAGTGTCTTTGAAAAGGCAATGGTCAGAGCTAATAGCGCTGTGTAAAGATAACAGGGTGGTTACTGAGGGCTTAGTTCCCTTCAGAGAGGCCTAATGGTCGCTGACCTCCATCTCTATTCAAGGTCTTCTAATCCCTTCTTCAGGGCTACACAACTCCATCTGCCATTCAACTCCATCTGCCATTCAACTCCATCTGTCATTCAACTCCATCTGCCATTCAACTCCATCTGCCATTCAACTCCATCTGTCATTCAACTCCATCTGCCATTCAACTCCATCTGCCATTCAACTCCATCTGCCATTCAACTCCATCTGCCATTCAACTCCATCTGTCATTCAACTCCATCTGCCATTCAACTCCATCTGCCATTCAACTCCATCTGTCATTCACCTCCATCTGCCATTCACCTCCATCTGTCATTCAACTCCATCTGCCATTCAACGAAAGAGAAGAACAACAGCAGTTGTGGAAAGGAGAAGTAATGTCCCTCTCCTCTCCTCTCCTCTCCTCTCCTCTCCTCTCCTCTCCTCTCCTCTCCTCTCCTCTCCTCTCCTCTCCTCTCCTCTCCTCCACTCTTCTCCTCCTGTCCTCCTGACACATCATTTAGGGCTACCCATCATTCCACACATTCATACAGTCATTTAGCAACAGTAACAGTAGGCTCTACTGTAGGAGAAGTGAACTTTTATCTATTCTTTAACTGGGCTTTGCTGAAGACAGCTTGATTGTATCTCCACTTTTCTACTTCATTGTGCATCGAATATGGATTAAAAGCTTCTGGCAGTCAGGTTCATTCACTTTCAAAAATACACATCATGCACACAGAACATCAACGTAAGACTGGAGAGAGCAAAGCTGACACCACTTGTCCAGTCGGCTTAACTGATCAGCTGTCAGGTCAGATCCCCCAAACATTTCCCCACATCGAACCAGTCAACAGTGGCAGACAACAGGGGCAAGACATTGGTTGCAGATCGTCATTGTCATCATTTTCCAGCCAGGTCACCCGTCATACAAGTCAGTATTCGACATCCATCCATGTCTGAAGACGTTTGAAGATGACGTTGAAACCGGCCACTAGGGGCAACAGTGAGAGCTGTTAGCTTCAAGTTGGTTTCGGTTTTGCTAGGGTGTCGTGGACGGGGATGGTGGATGGGCGTAAGTATCGGATTATAAGGGTTGCATGTTCGAATCCAGCGATAGAATGTTGTTTTTTATATGTTTGTTTTAAGCTTATCCCAAACCTTAAGCCTAACCTTAACCATTCAGAGTTCATGCCTAAACGTAACCTCTTTCAGCTAGGGGGCACTATTTTTATGTTTGGAAAAATAACATTCCTAAAGTAAACAGCCTATTTCTCAGGCCCAAATGCTAGAATATGCATATAATTGACAGATTAGGATAGAAAACACTCTAAAGTTTCCAAAACTGGCAAAATATTGTCTGTGAGTGTAACAGAACTGATATTGCAGGTGAAAACCTGAGGAAAATCAAACCAGGAAGTGGCTTCTATTTTGAAAGCTCCATGTTCCATAGCCTGCCTTTGCTCCATTTAAAGGGATATCAACCAGATTCCTTTTCCTATCGCTTCCTCAAGGTGTCAACAGTCTTTAGACATAGTTTCAGGCTTTTATTTTGAAAATGAGCGAGAAAGATAACATGGCGTCAGTGGATAGCTGGGTGTTCGCATGAGTTTTGCTTGTGCAACAGAGTGGGGCAGCCATTGTCTCTCCCTCTCCTACTGAAAAAGAGACAGTGCCGGTTGATATATTATCGATTATATATTTTTTAAACAACCTGAGGATTGATTATAAAAAACATTTGACATGTTTCTGTGGACATTACGGATACTATTTGGAATTTTCGTCTGCGATGTCGTGACCGCTCGAGCCTGTGGATTTCTGAACATAACACGCCGAACAAATGGAGGTATTTTGGATATAAAAATAAACTTTATGGAACAAAAGGAACATTTATTGTGTAACTGGGAGTCTCATGAGTGAAAACATCCGAAGATTATCAAAGTTAAGAGATTAATTTTATTGCTTTTCTGAGTTTCGTGACCAAGCTACTTTGATGCTAGGTGTTCATAATGTTTTGTCTAGTGATCGATAAACTCACACAAACGCTTGGATTGCTTTCGCTATAAAGCATATTTTCAAAATCTGACACGACAGGCGGATTAACAACATGCCACGGTGTGTTTTGCTATATTGCACTTGTGATTTCATGAATATAAACATTTTTAGTATTTTTTATTTTATTTGGCGCTTTGCAATTCAGTGGTTGTTGATGAAAATGATCCCGCTAAAGGGATCCGTGTGTCAAGAAGTTAAGTTTAAAAACTTCTAAATTTAACATTTGAGAAACATGAAAGTCTAATTCTGACGTGAATTAGACGTTCATGTTGATCTATAATATTTTTTGATAGATCATCATTTATCATCAGCATCATCATCATCATCATTGTCATCATCATCACCTTGCCAGCAGGCACCCAAAGTAAGCTGCACGTCAATCTGAGATGGGTGGATCGGCCAATCGTCTGTCACCAGGTAAGGGTCGTAGGTCACTCCGTCCACGTAGAGTGTCACCACAGGAAACTCCACGTTAATGACGTAATAGTGCCACTCCTTATCACAGATCTGCACCGGAAAAAGACAGAGAGAGTGAGTGAAAGAGAGAGTGAGTGAAAGAGAGAGAGAGAGCGAGTGAAAAAGACAGAGAGTGTGAGTGAAAGCGAGAGAGTGAAAGAGAGAGAGAGAGTGAGAGAAAGAGACAGAAACAGAGAGAGAGAGTGAGCATAGCCTTGCTATTGAGAAAGGCTGCCGTAGGCAGACCTGGCTCTCAAGAGAAGACAGGCTATGTGCACACTGCCCACAAAATGAGGTGGAAACTGAGCTGCACTTCCTAACCTCCTGCCAAATGTATGACCATATTAGAGACACCTATTTCCCTCAGATTACAAAGACCCACAAAGAATTTGAAAACAAATCCAATTTTTATAAACTCCCATATCTGTTGGGGGAATATCACAGTGTGCCATCACAGCAGCAATATGTGTGACCTGTTGCCAGGTCAACCAGTGAAGAACAAACACCATTGTAAATACATTTTATTTTCCCTTTTGTAGTTGAATTATTTGCACATCATTTTAACACTGTACATAGCCATAATATGACATTTGAAATGTGTTTATTCCTTTGAAACTAATTGTAGAACTCTTTGGACTGTTAAATCCTGTCAGCCTTTTAAGGTAGAGTGATTGGATGAGAGGGAGAGGAGAGGAGTTGAAGGGAGGTAAAACTCTGCAGGACTAGTTCATTTTATCTTCATTCATTTTTGATTGATTATTTCACTTTTGTTCATTATCTATTTCACTTGCTTTGGCAATGTAAACACATGTTTATCATGCTAATAAAGCCATTTGAATTGAGAGAGAGAGAGAGAGAAAAGGGGAGAGATGAGAAGGGGGTGTTAGATAAACATAATCACAAGAAGTTCCATCCGCTCTTACTTTATAAGGAGAGCATAGTTCGTTTTGTGAGGCAGATACAGTATAAAGGCTTCTGCTGGGTCTGTCTATCAGTCTGTGCCACTGGTTGTGGTTTAGGGAGGTTTATAGCCCCCATGCAGGCTGTCTGTCTGAGGGGGACTGAAAGCTCTGAGATGGGCTAAACACACCTCTAATGTTGCACCTGCTAGGACAGCAGATGGGTAAGCCGTCATCTCACTTAGGGCATGAGGGAGCACTGCTCACAGCAGGGGTAGTCCTGCTCTGTATGGAGTAACTCTGACACTCTCTAGAGGGTAGTCCTGCTCTGTATGGAGTAACTCTGACACTAGGGGTAGTCCTGCTCTGTATGGAGTAACTCTGACACTCAGGGTAGTCCTGCTCTGTTTGGAGTAACTCTGACACTCTCTAGGGTAGTCCTGCTTTGTTTGGAGTAACTCTGACACTCGGGGTAGTCCTGCTCTGTTTGGAGTAACTCTGACACTCTCTAGGTCCTGCTCAGTTTGGAGTAACTCTGACACTCTCTAGGGGTAGTCCTACTCTGTTTGGAGTAACTCTGACACTCTCTAGGTCCTGCTCAGTTTGGAGTAACTCTGAAACTCTCTAGGGGTAGTCCTGCTCTGTTTGGAGTAACTCTGACACTCGGGGTAGTCCTGCTATGTTTGGAGTAACTCTGACACTCGGGGTAGTCCTGCTCTGTTTGGAGTAACTCTGACACTCGGGGTAGTCCTGCTCTGTTTGGAGTAACCCTGACACTCGGGGTAGTCCTGCTCTGTTTGGAGTAACTATGACACTTGGGGTAGTCCTGCTCTGTTTGGAGTAACTCTGACACTCGGGGTAGTCCTGCTCTGTTTGGAGTAACTCTGACACTCTCTAGGGGTTGTCCTGCTCTGTATGGAGTAACTCTGACACTCTCTAGGGGTAGTCCTGCTCTGTTTGGAGTAACTCTGACACTCTCTATGGGTAGTCCTGCTCTATATGGAGTAACCCTGACACTCTCTAGGGGGTAGTCCTGCTCTGTATGGAGTAACTCTGACACTCTCTAGGGGTAGTCCTGCTCTGTTTGGAGTAACTCTGACACTCTCTAGGGGGTAGTCCTGCTCTGTATGGAGTAAACCTGACACTCTCTAGGGGTAGTTCCGCTCTGTATGGATTAACCATGACACTCTCTAGGGGTAGTCCTGCTCTGTATAGAGTAACCCTGACACTCTCTAGGGGGTAGTCCTGCTCTGTATGGAGTAACCCTGACACTCTCTAGGGGTAGTCCTGCTCTATATGGAGTAACTCTGACACTCTCTAGGGGTAGTCCTGCTCTGTATGGAGTAACTCTGACACTCTCTAGAGGGTAGTCCTGCTCTGTATGGAGTAACCATGACACTCTCTAGGGTGTAGTCTTGCTCTGTTTGGAGTAACTCTGACACTCTCTAGGGGTAGTCCTGCTCTGTATGGAGTAACCCTGACACTCTCTAGGTGGTAGTCCTGCTCTGTATGGAGTAACCCTGACACTCTCTAGGGGTAGTCCTGCTCTGTTTGGAGTAACCATGACACTCTCTAGGGGTAGTCCTGCTCTGTATGGAGTAACCCTGACACTCTCTAGGGGGTAGTCCTGCTCTGTATGGAGTAACCCTGACACTCTCTAGGGGGTAGTCCTGCTCTGTATGGAGTAACCCTGACACTCTCTAGGGGTAGTCCTGCTCTATATGGAGTAACTCTGACACTCTCTAGGGGTAGTCCTGCTCTGTATGGAGTAACCATGACACTCTCTAGGGGGTAGTCCTGCTTTGTATTGAGTAACCATGACACTCTCTAGGGGTAGTCCTGCTCTGTATGGAGTAACCAATACACTCTCTAGGGTGTAGTCCTGCTCTGTATGGAGTAACTCTGACACTCTCTAGGGGTAGTCCTGCTCTGTTTGGAGTAACTCTGACACTCTCTAGGGGTAGTCCTGCTCTGTATGGAGTATCTCTGACACTCTCTAGGGGTAGTCCTGCTCTGTATGGAGTAACCAATACACTCTCTAGGGTGTAGTCCTGCTCTGTTTGGAGTAACTCTGACACTCTCTAGGGGTAGTCCTGCTCTGTATGGAGTAACCCTGACACTCTCTAGGGGTAGTCCTGCTCTGTATGGAGTAACCATGACACTCTCTAGGGGTAGTCCTGCTCTGTATGGAGTAACCCTGACACTCTCTAGGGGGTAGTCCTGCTCTGTATGGAGTAACCCTGACACTCTCTAGGGGTAGTCCTGCTCTATATGGAGTAACTCTGACACTCTCTAGGGGTAGTCCTGCTCTGTATGGAGTAACTCTGACAGTCTCCAGGGGTAGTCCTGCTCTGTATGGAGTAACCAATACACTCTCTAGGGTGTAGTCCTGCTCTGTATGGAGTAACTCTGACACTCTCTAGGGGTAGTCCTGCTTTGTATTGAGTAACCATGACACTCTCTAGGGGTAATCCTGCTCTGTATGGAGTAACCAATACACTCTCTAGGGTGTAGTCCTGCTCTGTATGGAGTAACTCTGACACTCTCTAGGGGTAGTCCTGCTCTGTATGGAGTAACTCTGACACTCTCTAGGGGTAGTCCTGCTCTGAATGGAGTAACTCTGACACTCTCTAGGGGTAGTCCTGCTCTGAATGGAGTAACCAATACACTCTCTATGGTTGTAGTCCTGCTCTGTTTGGAGTAACTCTGACACTCTCTAGGGGTAGTCCTGCTCTGTATGGAGTAACCCTGACACTCTCTAGGGGTAGTCCTGCTCTGTATGGAGTAACCATGACACTCTCTAGGGTGTAGTCCTGCTCTGTTTGGAGTAACTCTGACACTCTCTAGGGGTAGTCCTGCTCTGTATGGAGTAACCCTGACACTCTCTAGGGGGTTGTCCTGCTCTGTATGGAGTAACTCTGACACTCTCTAGGGGTAGTCCTGCTCTGTATGGAGTAACTCTGACACTCTCTAGGGTGTAGTCCTGCTCTGTATGGAGTAACTCTGACACTCTTTGGGGGTAGTCCTGCTCTGTATGGAGTAACCCTGACACTCTCTAGGGGGTTGTCCTGCTCTGTATGGAGTAACTCTGACACTCTCTAGGGGTAGTCCTGCTCTGTTTGGAGTAACTCTGACACTCTCTATGGGTAGTCCTGCTCTGTATGGAGTAACCCTGACACTCTCTAGGGGGTTGTCCTGCTCTGTATGGAGTAACTCTGACACTCTCTAGGGGTAGTCCTGCTCTGTTTGGAGTAACTCTGACACTCTATAGGGGTAGTCCTGCTCTGTATGGAGTAACTCTGACACTCTCTAGGGTGTTGTCCTGCTCTGTTTGGAGTAACTCTGACACTCTCTAGAGGGTAGTCCTGCTCTGTATGGAGTAACCATGACACTCTCTAGAGGGTAGTCCTGCTGTATATGGAGTAACCCTGACACTCTCTAGGGGGTAGTCCTGCTCTATATGGAGTAACTCTGACACTCTCTAGGGGTAGTCCTGCTTTGTATTGAGTAACCATGACACTCTCTAGGGGTAGTCCTGCTCTGTATGGAGTAACCAATACACTCTCTAGGGTGTAGTCCTGCTCTGTATGGAGTAACCATGACACTCTCTAGGGTGTAGTCCTGCTCTGTTTGGAGTAACTCTGACACTCTCTAGAGGGTAGTCCTGCTCTGTATGGAGTAACCCTGACACTCTCTAGGGGTAGTCCTGCTCTGTATGGAGTAACCATGACACTCTCTATGGGTAGTCCTGCTCTGTATGGAGTAACCCTGACACTCTCTAGGGGGTAGTCCTGCTCTGTATGGAGTAACCATGACACTCTCTAGAGGGTAGTCCTGTTCTTGCTTTCTCCTCCTTGTCTCACTCAGCATAATGTTTAAAACAGTAAACATTACACCCAGAAAAGTTCCAAAAGAATAAAGACATTACAAATGTTATATTATGTATACAGTGCCTTGCGAAAGTATTCGGCCCCCTTGAACTTGCGACCTTTTGCCACATTTCAGGCTTCAAACATAAAGATATAAAACTGTATTTTTTTGTGAAGAATCAACAACAAGTGGGACACAATCATGAAGTGGAACGACATTTATTGGATATTTCAAACTTTTTTAACAAATCAAAAACGGAAAAATTGGGCGTGCAAAATTATTCAGCCCCTTTACTTTCAGTGCAGCAAACTCTCCAGAAGTTCAGTGAGGATCTCTGAATGATCCAATGTTGACCTAAATGACTAATGATGATAAATACAATCCACCTGTGTGTAATCAAGTCTCCGTATAAATGCACCTGCACTGTGATAGTCTCAGAGGTCCGTTAAAGGTCCGTTACTCTCTGTTTAGGGCCAAATAGCCTTCAAGTTTGTCAGTTTTTTGGTAAATTCTTTCCAATGTGTCACGTAATTATATTTTTGTTTTGTCATGATTTGGTTGGGTCTAATTGTGTTGCTGTCCTGGGGCTCTGTGGGGTGTGTTTGTGAGCCCCAGGACCAGCTTGCTTAGGGGGCTCTTCTCCAGGTTCATCTCTCTGTAGGTGATGGCTTTCTTATTGAAAGTTTGGGAATTGCTTCATTTTCGGTAGTTGTCGAATTTAACGGCTCTTTTCTGGATTTTGATAATCGGCCTAATTCTGCTCTGCATGCATTATTTGGTGTTTTACGTTGTACACTGAGGATATTTTTGCAGAATTCTGCATGCAGAGTCTCAATTTGGTGTTTGTCCCATTTTGAGAATTCTTGGTTGGTGAGCGGACCCCAGACCTCACAACCATAAAGGGCAATAGGTTCTATAACTGATTCATGTATTTTAAGTGAGATCCTTATTTCCCCCAGTGTATTGATCCCTGTGTTTCCTGTCTCTCTGTGCCAGTTCGTCTTGTATGTTAAGTCAAGTCAACCAGCGTGTTTTTCTCCATACTCCTTTTCTCTTTTGCTAGTCTTCCTGGTTTTGACCCCTGCCTGACTCTGGACTACTTTCCCGCCTGCCTGATCATCCTGCCTGCCCTGACCTTGAATCTGCCTGTGCTTCGGTACCTATTGGACTCTGAACTGGTTTTGACCTTTTGCCTGTACACGCCCATTCTCTTGCCTACCCCCTTTTTGGATAAATAAACATTGTAAGACTCCAACCATCTGCCTCCTGTGCCTGCATGTGGGTCTCGCCTTGTGCCTTGATAAATTGGTATGTCGAATTGTGTGTTCCTTTTGATAGCATAGAATGCCCTTCTTGCCTTGTCTCTCAGCTTGTTCACAGCTTTGTGGAAGTTACCTGTGGTGCTGATGTTCAGGCCGAGGTAGATATAATATTTTGTGTGCTCTAGGGAAACCGTGTCTAGATGGAATTTGCATTTGTGGTCCTGGCAACTGGACCTTTTGGAACTGAGATTTACTGTCAGGGCCCAGGTCTGATAGAATCTTTGCAGAATATCTAGGTGCTGCTGTAGGCCCTTCTTGGTGGGTGACAGAAGCACCACATCATCAGCAAGCCGTAGACATTTGACTTCAGATTCTAGTAGGGTGAGGCCGGGTGCTGCAGACTGTTCTAGTGCCCTCGCCAATTTGTTGATATATGTTGAAGAGGCTGGGGCCTAAGCTGCATCCCTGTCTCACCTACCGGCCAGATGAAAATAAATTTTTAATTATTACTTTTTTAATTAGGGTGTTCAGGGTGAATACCTGGTCTGCCGTATGGTAATTTGGTAAAAAGCCAATTTGACAATGCTCAGGACATTGTTTTCGCTCAGGAAATGTATGAGTCTGCTGTTAATGATGATGCAGAGGATTTTCCCAACGTTTTTTTGACGCATATCCCACTGTAGTTATTGGGGTCACATTAGTCTCCACTTTTGTGGATTCTGGTGATCAGTCTTTGGATCCAAATATTGGGGAAGATGCCAGAGCTGAGGATGATGTTAAAGAGTTTAAGTATAGCCATTGGAATTTGTTGTCTGTATATTTGATCATTTCATTTAGGATACCATCAACTCCACAGGCCTTTTTGGGTTGGACGGTTTGTATTTTTCCTGTAGTTCTTTCAATGTAATTGGAGAATCCAGTGGGTTCAGGAATTCTATTTTTTTTTCACCTTTATTTAACCAGGTGAGAACAAGTTCTCATTTAAAACTGCGACCTGGCAAAGATAAAGCAAAGCAGTGCGACACAAACAACACAGAGTTACACATAGGACAAACAAACGTACAGTCAATAACACAATAGAATAGTCTATATACAGTGTGTGCAAATGAAGTGAGATTAGGGAGGTAAGTCAATAAATAGGCCATAGTGGCAAAATAAATGACAATTTAGCAATTAAACACTGAAAATTAATGTGCATGTATAGATACTGGGGTGTAAAGAAGCAAAAAAATAACAATATAGGGATGAGGAAGTTGGGTGGGCTATTTACAGATGGGCTATGTACAGGTGCAATGATCTGTGAGCTGCTCTGACAGCGGATGCTTAAAGTTAGTGAGGAAGATATGAGTCTCCAGCTTCAGTGATTTTTGCAATTCGCTCCAGTCATTGGCAGCAGAGAACTAGAAGGAAAGGCGGCCAAAGGAGATATTGGCTTTGGGAGTGACCAGGGAAATATACCTGCAGGAGCACGTGCTACGGGTGGGTACTGCTATGGTGACCAGTGAACTGAGATAAGGCGGGGCTTTACCTAGCAAAGACTTATAGATGACCTGGAGCCAGTGGGTTTGGCGACGAGTATGAACTGAGGGCCAGCCAACGAGAGCATACAGGTCGCAGTGGTGGGTAGTATATGGGACTTTGGTGACAAAACAGATGGCACTGTGACTGCATCCAATTTGCTGAGTAGAGTGTTGGAGGCTATTTTGTAAATGACATCGCCAAAGTCAAGGATCGGTAGGATGGTCAGTTTTACGAGGGTATGTTTAGCAGCATGAGTGATGGATGATTTGTGGCTAAATAGGAAGCTGATTCTAGATTTAATTTTGGATTGGAGAACCTTAATGTGAGTCTGGAAGGAGAGTTTACAGAAGAATACAAAATGGTGTCGTCTGCGTAGAGGTGGATCAGAGAATCACCAGCAAGAGGGACATCATCATACAGCGAAAAGAGTCGAGAATTGAACCCTGTGGCACCCCCATAGAGACTGCCAGAGGTCCGGACAACAGACCCTCCGATTTGACACACTGAACTCTGTCTGAGAAGTAGTTGGTGAACCAGGCGAGGCAGTCATTTGAGAAACCAAGGCTGAAAGCCTTGGTCAGGTTGATGAATATGGCTGCAGAGTATTGTTTCTTATCGATGGCGGATATGATGTCATTTAGGACCTTGAGCGTGGCTGAGGTGCACCCATGACCAGCTCAGAAACCAGACTGCATAGCGGAGAAGGTAAGGTGGGATTCAAAATGGTCGGTAATCTGTTTGTTAACTTAGCTTTCAAAGACCTTAGAAAGGCAGGGTAGGATAGTTATAGGTCTGGAACAGTTTGGGTCTAGAGTGACACCCCCTTTGAAAAGGGGGATGACCACGACAGATTTCCAATCATTGGGGATCTCAGACGATACGAAAGAGAGGTTGAACAGGCTAGTAATAGGGGTTGCAACAATTGCGGCGGATAATTTTAGAAAGAGAGGGTCCAGATTGTCTAGCCCGGCTGATTTGTAGGGGTCCAGATTTTGCAGCTCTTTCAGAGCATCAGCTTTCTGGATTTGGGTGAAGGAGAATTGGGGGAGGCTTGGGCAAGTTGCTGTGGGGGGTACAGAGCTGTTTCCCGGGGTAGGGGTAGCCAGGTGGAAAGCATGGCCAGCCGTAGAAAAATGCTTGTTGAAATTCTCAATTATTATGGATTTATCGGTGGTGACAGTGTTTCCTAGACTCAGTGCAGTGAGGTGCTCTTATTCTCCATGGACTTTACAATGTCTCAGAACCTTTTGGAGTTTGTGCTACAGGATGCAAATTTCTGTTTGAAACAGCTGGCCTTTGCTTTCCTAACTGCCTGTGTTTATTGGTTTCTAACTTCCCTGACAAGTTGCATATCGTGGAGGCTATTCGATACTAATGCAGAACGCCACAGGATGTTTGTGTGCTGGTCAAGGACAGTCAGGTCTGGAGTGAACCAAGAGCTATATCTGTTCCTGGTTCTAACTTTTTTGAATGGGGCATGTTTATTTAAGATGGTGAGGAAAGCACTTTTAAAGAATAACCAGGCATCCTCTACTGATGGAATGAGGTCAATATCCTTCCAGGATACCCGGGCCAGGTCGATTAGAAAGGCCTGCACGCTGAAGTGTTTTAGGGAGCTTTTGTGAAGAACCTTGTGAAGACTTACAGAAAATGTTTGACCTCGGTCATTGCCAACAAAGGGTATATAACAAAGTATTGAGATAAACTTTTGTTATTGACCAAATACTTATTTTCCACCATAATTTGCAAATAAATTCAATAAAAATCCTACCATGTGATTTTCTGGATTTTTTTCTTCTCATTTTGTCTGTTATAGTTGAAGTGTACCCATGATGAAAATTACAGGCCTCTCTCATCTTTTTAAGTGGGAGAACTTGCACAATTGGTGGCTGACTAAATACTTTTTTGCCCCACTGTAACTCTGGGTAAATCTGTGCAAAGCATTTATTAATATCCTGTGCATCTGTTAATATTTGACCATTATTGTCATTAATTTTATGAATAGCTCTAGATGCCTGTACATGCCTTAGCTGTCTTGATAATGATTTAGGTTGTTTGTCACAATAATCCCTATATGTTGGGTGAGTCAGTCTCCAAATATCGACAATGTTAAGGTTTTTCATCAATGTATTTAGACAGACACTGGCATTTGATTGTTGTAGTGACCTTGATAGATGTTTATCTAAAAGAGAAGCGTACAGCGTACAGTTAAAGTCGCCTTATAAACAAGAACACTTGTACACAAGATATTTGGTATGGCCTTAAATACCCTTTGAAAAAAGAATGGATCATCGAAGTTGGGTCCTTATAAATTCACCAAGGTTATTGGTTTCGATTTCAGTATACCAGCCACAATAATATACCGACCATTAGGATCTGAAATTGAGGATGAGTAAATAAAGGAATGTTTTTCCTTTTCAGGATTGCTACCCCTCTCGCTTTTGCATCTAAATTAGATTGGTATATCTGACCGATCCAGCCGACTCGTAGTTTGGCCTGAGCCGAGCATTTAATATACGTTTCTTGAAGAAGCACTATGTCAGCGGCCAGTGATTTAAGATGATAAAAAAACCTTGACTCTTTCACGACATGACCTAAGACATTGCAGTTCCAGCTGACTATCTTTATTCCACCAGATCTACTCTGTGCACGGTCACTACCTGGCATTTCTTATTTTAGAGCAAATTGTTTCTGTCATACAAAGCCCAAAAGAAAAACGTCTTGCCGTGCGAGAGCTTGTCATGCCACCTGTACTAAAAGTGAACATAAAACACAAACCCTATCCCCCCTCCCCCCTATGTGTTGACTGTCACCTTAATTAAACCGGGCTGGGAAGAGGAATCCATATCAGATGTTTACCGCCCTGCATTTCTTGCACAACTCATCATACTATTTTGGTTGGTTCCTCACCTCCGAAGTAAGATCTGGGTAGAAAGACACCCTGGCTCCATTGTAGTTAAGGGGGAACTTTTGACTAGCCAGCTTGAGAATGAGATCCCTGGTCTGGGGATAGTGCAGCCGTGCGATGAATGGCCTTGGTGGCGCGCCCTTGGCCAGCTTCGTTGCCTGTGATCTGTGTGGGCGGTCGATCAGGATGGGGTGTTTTGAAGTGTTCACTCCCCAGCAGTGCCGGTATCAGCTCTGATACAAATTCAGTTGGTTTTCCTTTCTCAGTGTGCTCCTGGATCCAAAATATTCGGATGTTCGTTGTCTTGAATGCGATTCGAGCATTTCCAATTCAGCTTTCAGTGTTTTGTTGTAATTTCTTTTGCGTTGTACACTGTTTCTCGACCTCATGCACCCTTCCCTTGGTTGCCTTCACAGTTTCAGACAAAGTCCCAATATTCTTTGAGATATCATCAAGCTTGTGTCCACCATTTGCTTAGTGAGTTTATAGAGGCCAGTAGGTCACTTGGAATGGGTTCTGTGGGGAACTCTTGGGAGCTAGCATCTTCAGCTAACTCCTCGTGGATTGGCAATGTTGACATTGGTTCGTTTTCTGTCTTATCCAAATTATCTTGTTTAGCTCCCCCTTTTTTGCCTTTTCCTTTTGTCATATTGCCAAACAATGTTTGAAGTTATAGGTCGTGAGAGAGTAAGATAAATATGAATTTGTTTCAAAATTGAGCGGAGCTCTAACAAAACATATCTATTCCATAGCACACTCTCTAGCACCTCGCTGTTTGTTCTTTGTTATAGAGCCAAAAAGATTGGAGAAGTGTTTTATCCAAACATCTCCGTTTTGGATAGATAACTCTTCATGTTGTTGTTTGTTTAGAGTTTTCCAATTTTCCCAGAAGTGGTCTCTCTTGCTCTCTGTCACTCCCTCCTCATTTCTCCCTCTTCCTCTGTCTTTACCTTGGGCCACCCGTTGCCCTGGTTGTAGTTCAGTAATATTGCTCTCTGGCAGACAGACACATCCCTGCTCTACTGCTCTTTGATCTGCTGTCTGGCTCACCCTGCAATAACCTATAGCATTAGCCTGGATGAGTTAGCATAGGATATACCACTATTGTCTACTGTATACTGTCTGGATGAGTTAGCATAGGATATACCACTATTGTCTACAGCTTAATGTCTGTATGAGTTAGCATAGGATATACCACTATTGTCTACTGTATAATGTCTGTATGAGTTAGCATAGGATATACCACTATTGTCTACAGCTTAATGTCTGTATGAGTTAGCATAGGATATACCACTATTGTCTACTGTATAATGTCTGGATGAGTTAGCATAGGATATACCACTATTGTCTACTGTATACTGTCTGGATGAGTTAGCATAGGATATACCACTATTGTCTACTGTATACTGTCTGGATGAGTTAGCATAGGATATACCACTATTGTCTACAGCTTAATGTCTGGATGAGTTAGCATAGGATATACCACTATTGTCTACTGTATACTGTCTGGATGAGTTAGCATAGGATATACCACTACTGTCTACAGCTTAATGTCTGGATGAGTTAGCATAGGATATACCACTATTGTCTACTGTATAATGTCTGGATGAGTTAGCATAGGATATACCACTATTGTCTACAGCTTAATGTCTGGATGAGTTAGCATAGGATATACCACTATTGTCTACTGTATAATGTCTGTATGAGTTAGCATAGGATATACCACTATTGTCTACAGCTTAATGTCTGGATGAGTTAGCATAGGATATACCACTATTGTCTACTGTATAATGTCTGTATGAGTTAGCATAGGATATACCACTATTGTCTACAGCTTAATGTCTGGATGAGTTAGCATAGGATATACCACTATTGTCTACAGCTTAATGTCTGGATGAGTTAGCATAGGATATACCACTATTGTCTACAGCTTAATGTCTGGATGAGTTAGCATAGGATATACCACTATTGTCTACTGTATACTGTCTGGATGAGTTAGCATAGGATATACCACTACTGTCTACAGCTTAATGTCTGTATGAGTTAGCATAGGATATACCACTATTGTCTACTGTATACTGTCTGGATGAGTTAGCATAGGATATACCACTATTGTCTACTGTATACTGTCTGGATGAGTTAGCATAGGATATACCACTATTGTCTACAGCTTAATGTCTGGATGAGTTAGCATAGGATATACCACTATTGTCTACTGTATACTGTCTGGATGAGTTAGCATAGGATATACCACTATTGTCTACAGCTTAATGTCTGGATGAGTTAGCATAGGATATACCACTATTGTCTACTGTATACTGTCTGGATGAGTTAGCATAGGATATACCACTATTGTCTACTGTATACTGTCTGTATGAGTTAGCATAGGATATACCACTATTGTCTACTGTATACTGTCTGGATGAGTTAGCATAGGATATACCACTATTGTCTACTGTATACTGTCTGTATGAGTTAGCATAGGATATACCACTATTGTCTACTGTATACTGTCTGTATGAGTTAGCATAGGATATACCACTATTGTCTACTGTATACTGTCTGTATGAGTTAGCATAGGATATACCACTATTGTCTACTGTATACTGTCTGTATGAGTTAGCATAGGATATACCACTATTGTCTACAGCTTAATGTCTGGATGAGTTAGCATAGGATATACCACTATTGTCTACTGTATACTGTCTGTATGAGTTAGCATAGGATATACCACTATTGTCTACTGTATACTGTCTGTATGAGTTAGCATAGGATATACCACTATTGTCTACTGTATACTGTCTGTATGAGTTAGCATAGGATATACCACTATTGTCTACAGCTTAATGTCTGGATGAGTTAGCATAGGATATACCACTATTGTCTACTGTATACTGTCTGTATGAGTTAGCATAGGATATACCACTATTGTCTACTGTATACTGTCTGGATGAGTTAGCATAGGATATACCACTATTGTCTACAGCTTAATGTCTGGATGAGTTAGCATAGGATATACCACTATTGTCTACTGTATAATGTCTGTATGAGTTAGCATAGGATATACCACTATTGTCTACAGCTTAATGTCTGTATGAGTTAGCATAGGATATACCACTATTGTCTACTGTATAATGTCTGTATGAGTTAGCATAGGATATACCACTATTGTCTACTGTATACTGTCTGGATGAGTTAGCATAGGATATACCACTATTGTCTACTGTATACTGTCTGGATGAGTTAGCATAGGATATACCACTATTGTCTACAGCTTAATGTCTGGATGAGTTAGCATAGGATATACCACTATTGTCTACTGTATACTGTCTGGATGAGTTAGCATAGGATATACCACTATTGTCTACAGCTTAATGTCTGGATGAGTTAGCATAGGATATACCACTATTGTCTACTGTATACTGTCTGGATGAGTTAGCATAGGATATACCACTATTGTCTACTGTATACTGTCTGTATGAGTTAGCATAGGATATACCACTATTGTCTACTGTATACTGTCTGGATGAGTTAGCATAGGATATACCACTATTGTCTACTGTATACTGTCTGTATGAGTTAGCATAGGATATACCACTATTGTCTACTGTATACTGTCTGTATGAGTTAGCATAGGATATACCACTATTGTCTACTGTATACTGTCTGTATGAGTTAGCATAGGATATACCACTATTGTCTACTGTATACTGTCTGTATGAGTTAGCATAGGATATACCACTATTGTCTACAGCTTAATGTCTGGATGAGTTAGCATAGGATATACCACTATTGTCTACTGTATACTGTCTGTATGAGTTAGCATAGGATATACCACTATTGTCTACTGTATACTGTCTGGATGAGTTAGCATAGGATATACCACTATTGTCTACAGCTTAATGTCTGGATGAGTTAGCATAGGATATACCACTATTGTCTACTGTATAATGTCTGTATGAGTTAGCATAGGATATACCACTATTGTCTACAGCTTAATGTCTGTATGAGTTAGCATAGGATATACCACTATTGTCTACTGTATAATGTCTGGATGAGTTAGCATAGGATATACCACTATTGTCTACTGTATACTGTCTGGATGAGTTAGCATAGGATATACCACTATTGTCTACTGTATACTGTCTGGATGAGTTAGCATAGGATATACCACTATTGTCTACAGCTTAATGTCTGGATGAGTTAGCATAGGATATACCACTATTGTCTACTGTATACTGTCTGGATGAGTTAGCATAGGATATACCACTATTGTCTACTGTATACTGTCTGTATGAGTTAGCATAGGATATACCACTATTGTCTACTGTATACTGTCTGGATGAGTTAGCATAGGATATACCACTATTGTCTACTGTATACTGTCTGTATGAGTTAGCATAGGATATACCACTATTGTCTACTGTATACTGTCTGTATGAGTTAGCATAGGATATACCACTATTGTCTACTGTATACTGTCTGTATGAGTTAGCATAGGATATACCACTATTGTCTACTGTATACTGTCTGTATGAGTTAGCATAGGATATACCACTATTGTCTACAGCTTAATGTCTGGATGAGTTAGCATAGGATATACCACTATTGTCTACTGTATACTGTCTGTATGAGTTAGCATAGGATATACCACTATTGTCTACTGTATACTGTCTGGATGAGTTAGCATAGGATATACCACTATTGTCTACAGCTTAATGTCTGGATGAGTTAGCATAGGATATACCACTATTGTCTACTGTATACTGTCTGGATGAGTTAGCATAGGATATACCACTATTGTCTACTGTATACTGTCTGTATGAGTTAGCATAGGATATACCACTATTGTCTAATGTATACTGTCTGGATGAGTTAGCATAGGATATACCACTATTGTCTACTGTATACTGTCTGTATGAGTTAGCATAGGATATACCACTATTGTCTACTGTATACTGTCTGTATGAGTTAGCATAGGATATACCACTATTGTCTACTGTATACTGTCTGTATGAGTTAGCATAGGATATACCACTATTGTCTACTGTATACTGTCTGTATGAGTTAGCATAGGATATACCACTATTGTCTACAGCTTAATGTCTGGATGAGTTAGCATAGGATATACCACTATTGTCTACTGTATACTGTCTGTATGAGTTAGCATAGGATATACCACTATTGTCTACTGTATACTGTCTGGATGAGTTAGCATAGGATATACCACTATTGTCTACAGCTTAATGTCTGGATGAGTTAGCATAGGATATACCACTATTGTCTACTGTATAATGTCTGTATGAGTTAGCATAGGATATACCACTATTGTCTACAGCTTAATGTCTGTATGAGTTAGCATAGGATATACCACTATTGTCTACTGTATAATGTCTGGATGAGTTAGCATAGGATATACCACTATTGTCTACTGTATACTGTCTGGATGAGTTAGCATAGGATATACCACTATTGTCTACTGTATACTGTCTGGATGAGTTAGCATAGGATATACCACTATTGTCTACAGCTTAATGTCTGGATGAGTTAGCATAGGATATACCACTATTGTCTACTGTATACTGTCTGGATGAGTTAGCATAGGATATACCACTATTGTCTACTGTATACTGTCTGTATGAGTTAGCATAGGATATACCACTATTGTCTACTGTATACTGTCTGGATGAGTTAGCATAGGATATACCACTATTGTCTACTGTATACTGTCTGTATGAGTTAGCATAGGATATACCACTATTGTCTACTGTATACTGTCTGTATGAGTTAGCATAGGATATACCACTATTGTCTACTGTATACTGTCTGTATGAGTTAGCATAGGATATACCACTATTGTCTACTGTATACTGTCTGTATGAGTTAGCATAGGATATACCACTATTGTCTACAGCTTAATGTCTGGATGAGTTAGCATAGGATATACCACTATTGTCTACTGTATACTGTCTGTATGAGTTAGCATAGGATATACCACTATTGTCTACTGTATACTGTCTGGATGAGTTAGCATAGGATATACCACTATTGTCTACAGCTTAATGTCTGGATGAGTTAGCATAGGATATACCACTATTGTCTACTGTATAATGTCTGTATGAGTTAGCATAGGATATACCACTATTGTCTACAGCTTAATGTCTGTATGAGTTAGCATAGGATATACCACTATTGTCTACTGTATAATGTCTGGATGAGTTAGCATAGGATATACCACTATTGTCTACTGTATACTGTCTGGATGAGTTAGCATAGGATATACCACTATTGTCTACAGCTTAATGTCTGGATGAGTTAGCATAGGATATACCACTATTGTCTACTGTATACTGTCTGGATGAGTTAGCATAGGATATACCACTATTGTCTACAGCTTAATGTCTGGATGAGTTAGCATAGGATATACCACTATTGTCTACTGTATAATGTCTGGATGAGTTAGCATAGGATATACCACTATTGTCTACAGCTTAATGTCTGGATGAGTTAGCATAGGATATACCACTATTGTCTACTGTATAATGTCTGTATGAGTTAGCATAGGATATACCACTATTGTCTACAGCTTAATGTCTGGATGAGTTAGCATAGGATATACCACTATTGTCTACAGCTTAATGTCTGGATGAGTTAGCATAGGATATACCACTATTGTCTACTGTATAATGTCTGTATGAGTTAGCATAGGATATACCACTATTGTCTACTGTATACTGTCTGGATGAGTTAGCATAGGATATACCACTATTGTCTACAGCTTAATGTCTGGATGAGTTAGCATAGGATATACCACTATTGTCTACTGTATACTGTCTGGATGAGTTAGCATAGGATATACCACTATTGTCTACAGCTTAATGTCTGGATGAGTTAGCATAGGATATACCACTATTGTCTACTGTATACTGTCTGGATGAGTTAGCATAGGATATACCACTATTGTCTACAGCTTAATGTCTGGATTAGTTAGCATAGGATATACCACTATTGTCTACTGTATACTGTCTGGATGAGTTAGCATAGGATATACCACTATTGTCTACTGTATACTGTCTGTATGAGTTAGCATAGGATATACCACTATTGTCTACTGTATACTGTCTGGATGAGTTAGCATAGGATATACCACTATTGTCTACTGTATACTGTCTGTATGAGTTAGCATAGGATATACCACTATTGTCTACTGTATACTGTCTGTATGAGTTAGCATAGGATATACCACTATTGTCTACTGTATACTGTCTGTATGAGTTAGCATAGGATATACCACTATTGTCTACTGTATACTGTCTGTATGAGTTAGCATAGGATATACCACTATTGTCTACAGCTTAATGTCTGGATGAGTTAGCATAGGATATACCACTATTGTCTACTGTATACTGTCTGTATGAGTTAGCATAGGATATACCACTATTGTCTACTGTATACTGTCTGGATGAGTTAGCATAGGATATACCACTATTGTCTACAGCTTAATGTCTGGATGAGTTAGCATAGGATATACCACTATTGTCTACTGTATAATGTCTGGATGAGTTAGCATAGGATATACCACTATTGTCTACTGTATACTGTCTGGATGAGTTAGCATAGGATATACCACTATTGTCTACTGTATACTGTCTGGATGAGTTAGCATAGGATATACCACTATTGTCTACTGTATACTGTCTGTATGAGTTAGCATAGGATATACCACTATTGTCTACAGCTTAATGTCTGGATGAGTTAGCATAGGATATACCACTATTGTCTACTGTATACTGTCTGTATGAGTTAGCATAGGATATACCACTATTGTCTACTGTATACTGTCTGGATGAGTTAGCATAGGATATACCACTATTGTCTACAGCTTAATGTCTGGATGAGTTAGCATAGGATATACCACTATTGTCTACTGTATAATGTCTGGATGAGTTAGCATAGGATATACCACTATTGTCTACTGTATACTGTCTGTATGAGTTAGCATAGGATATACCACTATTGTCTACTGTATACTGTCTGGATGAGTTAGCATAGGATATACCACTATTGTCTACTGTATACTGTCTGGATGAGTTAGCATAGGATATACCACTATTGTCTACAGCTTAATGTCTGGATGAGTTAGCATAGGATATACCACTATTGTCTACTGTATACTGTCTGGATGAGTTAGCATAGGATATACCACTATTGTCTACAGCTTAATGTCTGGATGAGTTAGCATAGGATATACCACTATTGTCTACTGTATAATGTCTGTATGAGTTAGCATAGGATATACCACTATTTTCTACTGTATAATGTCTGGATGAGTTAGCATAGGATATACCACTATTGTCTACTGTATACTGTCTGTATGAGTTAGCATAGGATATACCACTATTGTCTACTGTATAATGTCTGGATGAGTTAGCATAGGATATACCACTATTGTCTACAGCTTAATGTCTGGATGAGTTAGCATAGGATATACCACTATTGTCTACAGCTTAATGTCTGGATGAGTTAGCATAGGATATACCACTATTGTCTACTGTATACTGTCTGGATGAGTTAGCATAGGATATACCACTATTGTCTACAGCTTAATGTCTGGATGAGTTAGCATAGGATATACCACTATTGTCTACTGTATACTGTCTGTATGAGTTAGCATAGGATATACCACTATTGTCTACTGTATACTGTCTGGATGAGTTAGCATAGGATATACCACTATTGTCTACAGCTTAATGTCTGGATGAGTTAGCATAGGATATACCACTATTGTCTACTGTATAATGTCTGGATGAGTTAGCATAGGATATACCACTATTGTCTACTGTATACTGTCTGTATGAGTTAGCATAGGATATACCACTATTGTCTACTGTATACTGTCTGGATGAGTTAGCATAGGATATACCACTATTGTCTACTGTATACTGTCTGTATGAGTTAGCATAGGATATACCACTATTGTCTACAGCTTAATGTCTGGATGAGTTAGCATAGGATATACCACTATTGTCTACTGTATACTGTCTGTATGAGTTAGCATAGGATATACCACTATTGTCTACTGTATACTGTCTGGATGAGTTAGCATAGGATATACCACTATTGTCTACAGCTTAATGTCTGGATGAGTTAGCATAGGATATACCACTATTGTCTACTGTATAATGTCTGGATGAGTTAGCATAGGATATACCACTATTGTCTACTGTATACTGTCTGGATGAGTTAGCATAGGATATACCACTATTGTCTACAGCTTAATGTCTGGATGAGTTAGCATAGGATATACCACTATTGTCTACTGTATAATGTCTGGATGAGTTAGCATAGGATATACCACTATTGTCTACAGCTTAATGTCTGGATGAGTTAGCATAGGATATACCACTATTGTCTACTGTATACTGTCTGGATGAGTTAGCATAGGATATACCACTATTGTCTACTGTATACTGTCTGGATGAGTTAGCATAGGATATACCACTATTGTCTACTGTATACTGTCTGTATGAGTTAGCATAGGATATACCACTATTGTCTACAGCTTAATGTCTGGATGAGTTAGCATAGGATATACCACTATTGTCTACTGTATACTGTCTGGATGAGTTAGCATAGGATATACCACTATTGTCTACTGTATAATGTCTGGATGAGTTAGCATAGGATATACCACTATTGTCTACAGCTTAATGTCTGGATGAGTTAGCATAGGATATACCACTATTGTCTACAGCTTAATGTCTGGATGAGTTAGCATAGGATATACCACTATTGTCTACTGTATACTGTCTGGATGAGTTAGCATAGGATATACCACTATTGTCTACTGTATACTGTCTGGATGAGTTAGCATAGGATATACCACTATTGTCTACAGCTTAATGTCTGGATGAGTTAGCATAGGATATGCCACTATTGTCTACTGTATACTGTCTGGATGAGTTAGCATAGGATATACCACTATTGTCTACTGTATACTGTCTGTATGAGTTAGCATAGGATATACCACTATTGTCTACTGTATACTGTCTGGATGAGTTAGCATATGATATACCACTATTGTCTACTGTATAATGTCTGTATGAGTTAGCATAGGATATACCACTATTGTCTACAGCTTAATGTCTGGATGAGTTAGCATAGGATATACCACTATTGTCTACAGCTTAATGTCTGGATGAGTTAGCATAGGATATACCACTATTGTCTACTGTATAATGTCTGGATGAGTTAGCATAGGATATACCACTATTGTCTACTGTATACTGTCTGTATGAGTTAGCATAGGATATACCACTATTGTCTACAGCTTAATGTCTGGATGAGTTAGCATAGGATATACCACTATTGTCTACTGTATACTGTCTGTATGAGTTAGCATAGGATATACCACTATTTTCTACTGTATAATGTCTGGATGAGTTAGCATAGGATATACCACTATTGTCTACTCTATAATGTCTGGATGAGTTAGCATAGGATATACCACTATTGTCTACTGTATACTGTCTGTATGAGTTAGCATAGGATATACCACTATTGTCTACTGTATACTGTCTGGATGAGTTAGCATAGGATATACCACTATTGTCTACTGTATACTGTCTGGATGAGTTAGCATAGGATATACCACTATTGTCTACTGTATACTGTCTGGATGAGTTAGCATAGGATATACCACTATTGTCTACTACATGTCTGGACATACAGCAAAAAGTGTAAACTGTGATGGGTTTCCACCCACAGTGGGCCAATTTCACTTTCTTATAAATTGACATGAAGTCCCACTATAATGAGAGATACACATCTTGCTCCATTGTGATATAGAGCACAACTGTTTATGAGATGGCTATAGTACAAGGCAAGTCAGGATTTGTCCCAAATTGTAGTGAAGAAGGAAAGAAAGACAGAGAGTGAAAGATAGAGAGAGAGAACAGTACGACCATCACACAGCAGCTAGCTGATGCAGCGGTATAACAAGGAGGACTAGAATATCTTGCTCAGTGTTGGTATCTCTCTGTGTTAGTATGTTTCTCCGAGTTGGTATGTTTCTCAGAGTTGGTATGTCTCTCAGTGTTGGTATGTCTCTCAGTATTGGTATGTTTCTCAGTGTTGGTATGTCTCTCAGTGTTGGTAAGTCTCTCAGTTTTTTGAGGGTGAATTTTACCCCCTTTTCTCCCCAATTTCGTGGAATCCAATTGTTAGTAGTTACTTTCTTGTCTCATCACTACAACTCCCGTACGGTCTCGGGAGAGACGAAGGTCAAAAGCCATGCGTCCTCCGAAACACAACTCAACCAAGCCATACTGCTTCTTAACACAGCGTGCATCCAACTCGGAAGCCAGCCGCACCAATGTGTCGAAGGAAACACTGTGCACCTGGCAACCTGGTTAGCGTGCACTGCGCCCGGCCCGCCACAGGAGTCGCTAGTGTGCGATGAGACAAGGACATCCCTACCGGCCAAGCCCTCCCTAAGCTGGATGACGCTAGGCCAATTGTGCGTCGCCCCACGGACCTCCCGGTCGCGGCCGGCTGCGACAGAGCAGCAGCGCCTCTTCAAACTCAGGAGGCTGAAGAAATTTGGCTTGTCACCAAAAGCACTCACAAACTTCTACAGATGCACAATCGAGAGCATCCTGTCGGCTGTATCACAGCCTGGTACGGCAACTGCTCCGCCCACAACCGTAATGCTCTCCAGAGGGTAGTGAGGTCTGCACAACTACCTGCCCTCCAGGACACCTACACCACCCGATGTCACAGGAAGGCCATAAAGGTCATCAAGGACAACAACCACCCGAGCCACTGCCTGTTCACCCCGCTATCATCCAGAAGGCGAGATCAGTTCAGGTGCATCAAAGCTGGGACCGAGAGACTGAAAAACAGCTTATATCTCAAGGCCATCAGACTGTTAAACAGCCACCACTAACATTGAGTGGCTGCTGCCAACACACTGACTCAACTCCAGCCACTTTAATAATGGGAATTGATGGAAATTGATGTAAAATATATCACTAGCCACTTTAAACAATGCTACTTAATATAATGTTTACATACCCTACATTACTCATCTCATATGTATATACTGTACTCTATATCATCTACTGCATCTTTATGTAATACATGTATCACTAGCCACTTTAAACTATGCCACTTTGTTTATATACCCTACATTACTCATCTCATATGTATATACTGTACTCGATACCATCTACTGCATCTTACCTATGCCGTTCTGTACCATCACTCATTCATATATCTTTATGTACATATTCTTTATCCCTTTACACTTGTGTGTATAAGGTAGTAGTTTTGGAATTGTTAGGTTAGATTACTCGTTGGTTATTACTGCAATGTCGGAACTAGAAGCACAAGCATTTCGCTACACTCACATTAACATCTGTTAACCATGTGTATGTGACAAATACAATTTGATTTGATTTGATTGATGTGTTTGTCATTCTACTCGGTATGCAAAAACATCAAACATCCACCCACCCACACCATCATATCCAAAAAGGATCAAATAACTATCACTATGTTAGTGAAATAAAGACGACCATCTGTCTGAGTTTCATAAGCAGGTAATGAATCGAGTTGTCAGCACTAAAGTGAATATCCTTCCTGAAAAAAGTGAAGTTGGGGAGAACAGGTGCAATGCTTTGTTTGGTGAGCAGCCAGCTGGAGAGAGAGAGAGAACAAGAGACTGGCTGCTATGGCAGGAAGAGATTCAGAGTGAGGGAAAGCACTACCCTGGGAGGAACAGGAGACTGTCTGCTATGGCAGGAAGAGATTCAGAGTGAGGGAAAGCACTACCCTGGGAGGAACAGGAGACTGTCTGCTATGGCAGGAAGAGATTCAGAGTGAGGGAAAGCACTACCCTGGGAGGAACAGGAGACTGTCTGCTATGGCAGGAAGAGATTCAGAGTGAGGGAAAGCACTACCCTGGGAGGAACAGGAGACTGTCTGCTATGGCAGGAAGAGATTCGGAGTGAGGGAAAGCACTACCCTGGGAGGAACAGGAGACTGTCTGCTATGGCAGGAAGAGATTCAGAGTGAGGGAAAGCACTACCCTGGGAGGAACAGGAGACTGTCTGCTATGGCAGGAAGAGATTCAGAGTGAGGGAAAGCACTACCCTGGGAGGAACAGGAGACTGTCTGCTATGGCAGTAAGAGATTCAGAGTGAGGGAAAGCACTACCCTGGGAGGAACAGGAGACTGTCTGCTATGGCAGGAAGAGATTCAGAGTGAGGGAAAGCACTACCCTGGGAGGAACAGGAGACTGTCTGCTATGGCAGGAAGAGATTCAGAGTGAGGGAAAGCACTACCCTGGGAGGAACAGGAGACTGGCTGCTATGGCAGGAAGAGATTCAGAGTGAGGGAAAGCACTACCCTGGGAGGAACAAGAGACTGTCTGCTATGGCAGGAAGAGATTCAGAGTGAGGGAAAGCACTACCCTGGGAGGAACAGGAGACTGGCTGCTATGACAGGAAGAGATTCAGAGTGAGGGAAAGCACTACCCTGGGAGGAACAGGAGACTGTCTGCTATGGCAGGAAGAGATTCAGAGTGAGGGAAAGCACTACCCTGGGAGGAACAAGAGACTGTCTGCTATGGCAGGAAGAGATTCAGAGTGAGGGAAAGCACTACCCTGGGAGGAACAGGAGACTGTCTGCTATGGCAGTAAGAGATTCAGAGTGAGGGAAAGCACTACCCTGGGAGGAACAGGAGACTGTCTGCCGTGGCAGGAAGAGATTCAGAGTGAGGGAAAGCACTACCCTGGGAGGAACAGGAGACTGTCTGCTATGGCAGGAAGAGATTCAGAGTGAGGGAAAGCACTACCCTGGGAGGAACAGGAGACTGTCTGCTATGGCAGGAAGAGATTCAGAGTGAGGGAAAGCACTACCCTGGGAGGAACAGGAGACTGGCTGCTATGGCAGGAAGAGATTCAGAGTGAGGGAAAGCACTACCCTGGGAGGAACAGGAGACTGGCTGCTATGGCAGGAAGAGATTCAGAGTGAGGGAAAGCACTACCCTGGGAGGAACAGGAGACTGTCTGCTATGGCAGGAAGAGATTCAGAGTGAGGGAAAGCACTACCCTGGGAGGAACAGGAGACTGTCTGCCATGGCAGTAAGAGATTCAGAGTGAGGGAAAGCACTACCCTGGGAGGAACAGGAGACTGTCTGCTATGGCAGTAAGAGATTCAGAGTGAGGGAAAGCACTACCCTGGGAGGAACAGGAGACTGTCTGCCGTGGCAGGAAGAGATTCAGAGTGAGGGAAAGCACTACCCTGGGAGGAACAGGAGACTGTCTGCCGTGGCAGGAAGAGATTCAGAGTGAGGGAAAGCACTACCCTGGGAGGAACAGGAGACTGTCTGCTATGGCAGGAAGAGATTCAGAGTGAGGGAAAGCACTACCCTGGGAGGAACAGGAGACTGGCTGCTATGGCAGGAAGAGATTCAGAGTGAGGGAAAGCACTACCCTGGGAGGAACAGGAGACTGTCTGCTATGGCAGTAAGAGATTCAGAGTGAGGGAAAGCACTACCCTGGGAGGAACAGGAGACTGGCTGCTATGGCAGGAAGAGATTCAGAGTGAGGGAAAGCACTACCCTGGGAGGAACAGGAGACTGTCTGCTATGGCAGGAAGAGATTCAGAGTGAGGGAAAGCACTACCCTGGGAGGAACAGGAGACTGTCTGCCATGGCAGTAAGAGATTCAGAGTGAGGGAAAGCACTACCCTGGGAGGAACAGGAGACTGGCTGCTATGGCAGGAAGAGATTCAGAGTGAGGGAAAGCACTACCCTGGGAGGAACAAGAGACTGTCTGCCATGGCAGTAAGAGATTCAGAGTGAGGGAAAGCACTACCCTGGGAGGAACAGGAGACTGGCTGCTATGGCAGGAAGAGATTCAGAGTGAGGGAAAGCACTACCCTGGGAGGAACAGGAGACTGGCTGCTATGGCAGGAAGAGATTCAGAGTGAGGGAAAGCACTACCCTGGGAGGAACAGGAGACTGTCTGCTATGGCAGGAAGAGATTCAGAGTGAGGGAAAGCACTACCCTGGGAGGAACAGGAGACTGTCTGCTATGGCAGGAAGAGATTCAGAGTGAGGGAAAGCACTACCCTGGGAGGAACAGGAGACTGTCTGCTATGGCAGGAAGAGATTCAGAGTGAGGGAAAGCACTACCCTGGGAGGAACAGGAGACTGGCTGTTATGCCACAGGGCAGAAGTTGTGTCTGTGTGATTGTGTGTGCAAGCGTGTGTGTGTGTTTGTGTCTGTGTGTATGTGTGTCTCTGTGTGTTATTTAATCATGTGTGTATGTAGTTGAGAGAGAGTAGGGACAACGGAGTGGATTTGCAAAAAAATCTATGTAAGGGAATTTCATATTAACCTAAATCCAATGAAATTGTGAAATGTTTTGTTGATTTCATATTGAATTCACATTAGTTGACAACCAATACATTGAACTGACATCTGTGTCCTGTGCAGTGAGGATTTTAGCATGTACATCTTGGTGTGGCAAACCCTCACACAGAAACGAGACCCTTATACCCAGACTTGGACCACACACCATCTCCACTTAATAGCAGGCTAGTGATTGGTTTGCAACGCTTGCAGTTAGCCACTGATTCCTTCCAAACCACTCATTGTTGAATTTGCGATTTCCAACTTGTGTATTTTTTATGTCCAATGAGCACTGATACGTTTTATCTATCATTTCTCTTCATCATTTCTCTTCATTTGACAAGGATTGAAATGAACTTGCCAGTAGATTGTCGACTTGATTCATGATGATTACTGATAACTTGCTAGCTAAGA
The DNA here is from genome assembly GCF_034236695.1 of Oncorhynchus nerka. NCBI lineage: Eukaryota > Metazoa > Chordata > Actinopteri > Salmoniformes > Salmonidae > Oncorhynchus > Oncorhynchus nerka. The sequence continues at coordinate 24,347,359 of NC_088406.1, read as the reverse complement.
TTTTGAAAGTATGACGTTAACATGATCAGTCCAATCAAAGCTATGGTAGATATAACTTGATTTGATGTCATTTTATCTGTGGCCAATGCCCTTGTGCCTTCCTGATGGGCACTTCTAATGTAACTTTATGGCAGCACCCAAGGGGCTTGAATTTTTGAGCTCTACCTGTAGATTTTGCAGTAACATGGTGTCCCCATGAGTGACTGAACATTGAGCCAATCAAAGCTCAACTAGAGAACATTACCAACACCTATGCTCTGTATTTTCCGCTGGCTGCCCCACCACCACAGAAAGCCCTGAAACACCTGCATTTTGAAGCTGCCTTACTCAAGACAGCAAAAAAGGGACCATGTTTGTATGCAGCTTTATTAACTCAATTATTATTATTATTATTTTTTTTTTTAAAGCTAAACAGTTGGATCTCAAAACAGGGGGTTTTGAATGACGGGTCACCCCTGGCCCAGTGGGCACTTACATCAACCAGCTAAGGCACAATCAACAAGAAGTGGAAGTTCAAAACAACTTGAAGTTTGAGATGGGAAGCAAACTTTGCAATTCCCAGAACCCTCCATGTCTCTCCCTGTCATGCAAAATGATAGACAGAAGAAATCAAATCAAATTTGATTTGTCACATGCGCTGAATACAAACAGCTGTAGACCTTCCCATGAGATGCTTGCTTACAAATGCTTACTTCCAAGTTTTAAGAACAATTTGAATTAAGAAACTATTTACTATATAAACTAAAGTTTAAAAAAGTAACACAATAAAATAAAAATAAGCAGGCTATATGGAGGGGGTCCTGGAACCTGGTCAATGTGCAGGGGTAGAGGTTAGTTGAGGTAATTGAGATAATATTGTGGCAAAGAAGGGGGTCGAGTGATAAGTGGCAGATATGTGAGAGCAGAACTAATAAACGGGCTCTGCCCGATCACTAAAATGGCCACCCCTGTCAGAACTACAGATCACAAAATGTCCGACCGCCAAAACTACAAGTCCCAGAAGCAAGGGGAACCCTCGGAAGGTGGAGCCGACTCACAGATAAAGGGTCAAGAAAAACCAGGAAGAGGGAGAGAGAGTGCTGGAAGGAGCTATGAACAATAGAGAAAGAGACTATAGAGATTGGCTGGATTTACCGTGTATGAGCTGGATTGTTTTGGACTTACCTGTTGGCGTTTGGACCTGGACCTACCGAGAACCCGATTCGTGTACCGAACCCTGCTATCCTTGACCTCGCCTACGGCCTGGGTGGACCAGGACGGAGAAACAAACACACAGGTACTGTCCTGTTCGAAAGAACTCTCATTCTTGGGTGATTTGGTGACAGTTTACCACTTAGTTTGTGACAAACGCTCCTAACCTTGAAGAGGTTTGCCACACGTGGTGGAGGATGCAGGTATGGACTAACATACCACTGGTTAGGTAGAAGAAAAAAAAAAAAAATGTTCAGTTAGCACTCCAAAGGGGAGTCAGGTTTTTTTTTGTTTTGGCTTTGTTTGGTTAGGACAGTTTTTCAGGAAAATGAGTATGGAGGGAGCCATACAGGCCCTGTTACAAGCGGCGGCCGCCCAACAAGAGGCAACTAGAGCTCAACAAATAGTTCATCAGGATGCAATGCGAATGTATCAGGACACGTTACAGATCCAGCACCGCACCAACCAGCTGCTCACAGAAGAGCAAGAGAGAAACACCCGGGAGTTAAGAGAAGGCCTAAAGGGGCTAGCGGACCAAATTGGGGCTCAATTACCAGCTGCAAATACCCAAAGGAGGGCCAATCATTTTCTTCAAAAAATGACAGCGCAGGATGATGTGGAAGCATATCTTACCACCTTCGAAAGGACGGCAGAGAGGGAGAAGTGGCCGAAAGAAGAATGGGCAGGGCTTCTGGCACCATACCTGGCAGGGGATGCTCAAAAAGCGTATTTCGACCTGGAGTTGAAAGATGCAGAGGATTACGATAAACTAAAGGGAGAGATCCTGACTAGACTGGGAGTGACTGATACCGTGAGGGCACACCGCTTCCACCAGTGGTCTTACCGACCGGGACAACCCCCACGAACACAGATGTTCGACTTGATTCACCTGGCACGGAAATGGTTGCGACCAGAGACCCGGTCATCCGCCGAGATTGTCGAGACCATCGTACTCAACCAGTTTCAGCGAGGTCTACCCCAAGAAGTGAGACGATGGGTTGGCCAGAACGAGGTACTTTCCGCCGACCATCTCGTGGGCCTGGTTGAACGGTATTGTACGGCAAGAACAGCTGAGCAGGCACAGAAGGAAAGATTCCCGTTCCCCAGGCATGGGCGAACCAGCGGACAGGGTAAGGCTGTCCCAACATTTAGAGGGGGAAGAGAGCAGCGTGGGGCCATGAGGAAAGAATCAGAATCAGGCCAAGACACTAAGGGAAAACGGAAACCGGGACTGGGGTCGAGGGGGTCTCCCCCAACCCCTATTATCTGTTACAATTGTAATCAACCAGGACATATTGCAGCCTACTGCCCTATTAAAGAAGAGCCAATGCAATGTAACCTTGGTGAAAATGAAGATGATATACGGTATGCATGTCCTGTTGTAACCACTGTACTTGAAAGAGCAAGAAACAAACATATGTGCAGGGTGAAGGTTGAAGGGAAAGAGGTTGAAGCACTGCTGGATTCCGGCAGTATGCTAACCCTGGTCGTTGCAGGCCTAGTGCCGAATCATAAACTGGATACAAGACAGGATATCAGTGTTACATGCATTCATGGGGATACCCGTCTGTACCCCACGGCCTTAGTGAGCATACAAACAGAGGACGGTCTGCTGGATTATGAGGTCGGCGTGGTCCCAAAGATGCCATATGATGTAATATTGGGTAGAGACTTTCCTAACTTTGCGAAGTTAGGCCACAAGAATGGCATATTTGAGAAGCCAACAACCCTGACCAAGCAGGAAGAAGCATGGGGCCTTCAACCAAAGCCAAGAAAAGAGGTCTCCCAGGGGACAACATCACAGGTGCTAGTAGGGGAGGAGGAGGATGAAGTGGCAAACCTCGCTGATAACGAACAGCCCAGTACTAGTGGGGCTGGGGTCGATCTGAATCCAGAGGACGACGATCTAGAACCAGCAGACCTGGCAGGGTCCTTGACTAATTTTGGGACGGCCCAAAACCAGGATCCAACGCTGCAGCAAGCCAGAGCAGATGTGCAGGTCGTAGATGGTACTCCCATAAATGTTGGGATGATGCCTAATAGTTTTCCCCACTTCATCATGAAAAAGGGTTTGGTGTACAGAGTCTCGAAAATAGGGGTTGATGTGGTGGAACAGTTGTTGGTTCCCACTCGGTACCGGAGGACAGTACTGGATCTAGCTCATGGGCACATTCTGGGTGGACACCTTGGTATCGATAAAACCCGAGACCGGATTGTAAGGAGGTTTTACTGGCCAGGAATTCAAGCTGAAGTGGCTCGGCATTGTGGAGAGTGCCCGGAGTGCCAGTTAACAGCTCCCCGACCAGCTTTTAGAAGCCCGTTAGTGCCACTCCCCATAATCGAAACGCCATTTGAGAGGATAGCGATGGATTTAGTGGGCCCACTACCCAAATCCGCCAGAGGGCACCAATACATTCTGGTCATTCTAGATTATGCCACTGCTACCCAGAAGCCATTCCCCTTCGGACGATGACTTCCAAAAATATCGCAAAGGAATTAGTGCTCTTGTTCACCAGGGTAGGGTTCCAAAGGAGATCCTTACCGACCAGGGGACCCCCTTTATGTCCCGCCTTATGGCGGACCTTTGTAAACTGTGGCAGGTGAAACAGTTGAGGACATCGGTTTACCATCCTCAGACGGACGGGCTGGTTGAGAGATTCAACCGAACCCTGAAGTCAATGCTCAGGAAGGTAATCGATAAGGATGGGAAAAACTGGGATTGCATGTTGCCGTATCTGATGTTTGCCATTAGAGAGGTTCCTCAAGCCTCGCTGGGTTTTTCTCCCTTTGAGCTGGTATATGGGAGGCATCCCCGGGGAATCTTAGACATCGCCCGGGAAACCTGGGAGCACCAATCCACCCCGTATACTAGTGTCATAGAGCACGTCACGGAAATGCAAGATAGGATAGCCACAGTCATGCCCATCGTCAGAGAGCACATGAGACAAACACAGGAACACCAGCGGCACACTTATAACCGGCAGGCTACCCTGAGGGAATTTCAACCGGGAGATAAGGTGTTAGTGCTGATCCCCACGGTAGAGTGTAAACTACTAGCCACATGGAAAGGACCATATGAAGTACTGGAGAGAATAGGAGAGGTCAATTATCGGATCCGACAGCCAGGTCGACGGCCCCAGGAACAGATTTATCACATAAACCTGTTAAAAGCATGGAGAGAGAGAGAAACACTAATGGTCACATACCCCACACACATTCAGGAGACAGCCGAAGTAAATATTTCACCCACTCTGTCCCCAGCGCAAGTACAGGAAGTAAAGACCCTGATCCAGAAAAACAGAGATGTGTTTTCAGAGGTACCTGGCCGAACTGAGGTTACGGCTCATGATATCGTTTCCCTACCAGGGAGAAAAGTGAGTATGAGGCCATATCGGGTACCCGAGGCTCGACGGGCCGCGATTAGAGCAGAGACTGAGAAAATGTTGACAGCTGGAGTGGTCGAAGAGTCACATAGTGAGTGGTCTAGCCCAATTGTGATGGTCTCCAAGCCCGATGGGTCTTTGCGGTTCTGTAACGACTTTCGGAAGGTAAATGAAATCTCGAAGTTTGATGCCTACCCCATGCCCCGAGTAGATGAACTACTGGAGAAAATCGGTCATGCTCGGTACATTACGACCCTTGATCTGACAAAAGGGTACTGGCAAATTCCTCTGACCCCCAGGGCCAAAGAAAAGACAGCCTTTGCAACACCTGACGGTTTGTTTCAATACACCGTCATGCCATTCGGCTTACGAGGCCCCAGCCACCTTTCAACGGCTCATGGACAAAGTCCTAAAACCGCACAAAGCATACGCCGCAGCTTATTTAGATGACGTGGGGATCTACAGCCCAGATTGGGAATCCCACTTACCCCGGGTACAGGCAGTGTTAGACGCCCTTAGAAAGGCAGGGCTCACGGCAAACCCTGCCAAGTGTTATGTGGGGTTAGAGGAAACAGAGTATCTGGGATACACTGTGGGAAGAGGGTTAATCAAACCCCAACATAAGAAGGTGAAGGCAATTAGAGAATGGCCGAAACCAGTAAATAAGAAGCAGGTTCGAGCCTTCCTAGGGCTGACCGGTTACTACCGGAAGTTCATCCCAAGTTATGCCACAGTGGCCGCCCCTCTTACCGACATGACTAGAGCCAGAGGGCCAAACATGGTCAAATGGGATGAAAGGGCCACCAAAGCATTTAGGACATTACAGGAGGCTCTCTGCTGTAATCCAGTGCTGGTGGTACCAGACTTTGAGAGAGAGTTTGTGGTTCAGACGGATGCCTCAGAGGTTGGCTTGGGAGCAGTGCTATCCCAAGAGGTAGAAGGGGTGGAACATCCCATCCTGTTTTTAAGCAGGAAGCTGGAACCACGGGAAACCAACTACTCAGTCGTTGAGAAAGAGGCGCTGGCAGTAAAGTGGGCTCTAGAAAGCCTGAAGTACTACCTGCTGGGGGCGCCACTTCACCCTCATCAGTGACCATGCCCCACTCACCTGGATGCATAGGGCTAAAGAGAAGAACGCTCGGGTGATGCGGTGGTTTTTGAGTCTCCAACCGTTTCATTTTGACTTGAAACACAGAGCAGGGAAGGAAATGGGAAACGCGGATGGGTTATCCCGCATGCATGCATATTTTGCTGCGGTAGCCCGACCTAGGGGGTCGGATCTAGGGGGAGAGATATGTGGCAAAGAAGGGGGTCGAGTGATAAGTGGCAGATATGTGAGAGCAGAACTAATAAACGGGCTCTGCCCGATCACTAAAATGGCCACCCCTGTCAGAACTACAGATCACAAAATGTCCGACCGCCAAAACTACAAGTCCCAGAAGCAAGGGGAACCCTCGGAAGGTGGAGCCGACTCACAGATAAAGGGTCAAGAAAAACCAGGAAGAGGGAGAGAGAGTGCTGGAAGGAGCTATGAACAATAGAGAAAGAGACTATAGAGATTGGCTGGATTTACCGTGTATGAGCTGGATTGTTTTGGACTTACCTGTTGGCGTTTGGACCTGGACCTACCGAGAACCCGATTCGTGTACCGAACCCTGCTATCCTTGACCTCGCCTACGGCCTGGGTGGACCAGGACGGAGAAACAAACACACAGGTACTGTCCTGTTCGAAAGAACTCTCATTCTTGGGTGATTTGGTGACAGTTTACCACTTAGTTTGTGACAAACGCTCCTAACCTTGAAGAGGTTTGCCACAATATGTACATGTAGGTAGGGCTAAAGTGACTATGTATAGATAATAAACAGCGGGTAGCAGCAGCGTAAAAAAAGAAGAGGGTCGATGCCAATAGTTCGGGTAGCCATTTGATTAACTGTTCAGAAGTCTTATGACTTGGGGGTAGAAGCTGTTAAGGAGCCTCTTGGACCTAGACTTGGCGCTCCGGTACCACTTGCCATGCGGTAGCAGAGAGAACAGTCTATGACTGGGGTGGCTGACACCGCCTGGTATAGAGGTCCCGGATGGCAGGAAGCTTGGCCCCTGTGATGTACTGGGCCGTACTCACTACCCTCTGTAGCGCCTCGCGGTCGGAAAATAAGTAAGTAAATAGAAATAAAAGGGCAGGGAAGAAAGATGGAGAGAGAGAGGGGGAAAGGAGAGAATAACAACAATGGGCCTACTCAATTGGACAGTGTGGCAGAGAAAGAGAGAGGGAGAGAAGTAGGGAGGGAGACAGAGAGAGAGAGAGCGGGTGAAACATTGCATATCAAAGACCCCTTGTCATCTCCTGGGCCCGCCACGGTATGAGAAAACAAAAACCACTCTCCTCTCCTCTCCATTCTGTCTTCTTCCACTCCCTCTCTCTTTCTTCCTCCTCTCTATTAGTGTCTGACTCCAGGAGCGCTGCTACAGTCCTTTAGAGTTGAACGTCTTAAAGGGACAGGCCCCCTCCACGCCTGTCCCATTCTCACTTCAAAGACCAGATGGGGAGAGAGAGCAGGAAAATGAAGAGATGAAGAGGCAGTGGGATGGAAAGTCATAACACATGATAGGTAGACAGCAGTGGCAGACTAAGAAAATGAATACTGAAAGGCCAGAGAGAGACAGAGAAGGGCAAGCTAGTGGGAGAGAGACACAAAAGGGGGACAGAGATAGGAAATAAGATGTAATAGAGGAGAAAGACAGGATCAAACACAAGGCTATTAACTGGAGAGGAGAGAGGACAGGAGAAATGAGGAGAGGAAAGAAATTAGGGCTGTGTACAAATAAAATATATGGGGGATTGATGGAAGCTACAACCAAACTGCAGTATTCAAGCTGATCTACCCCCTTAGAAAAGAACATTAAAATATTTAAAAACTTTGGGCTGTAGGGATGAACAGAGGAGAGGAGATGGAGAGGAAGGACAGAGGGGGTGAGGAAACAAGGAAGGATGGTGGGCAAGGGAGCCATGTTTGTGAAGGGATCAACACAGAGATTGATGAGTCCTGAGAACAAGGTGACTTCAAGGAGGAGTTTAGAAACAAGAGAAGGAGAGAATGAGAATGAGAGGTAGTGTGGGAGCCAGGGAAGAAATGAAACCAAACCCATCTCTCCGTCCAGCGTGGGATTGAATCGCTTGCAGGAGGAGAACAAAGCAAATGAAACCAAACCCATCTCTCCGTCCAGCGTGGGATTGAATCGCTTGCAGGAGGAGAACAAAGCAAATGAAAAAGAAAACGAATCCATTCAGAAGAAGGGAATGGAGGAAATGAGAAAATGGTCACCTTGTGAATAGCAACTATACTCTCTCTACCTCGCTCTCTGTTTGTTCCCCTTTCAACATACAACCACAACTTGAACATATACAGCCATCCATCTTCACTGTAAATCAAGGGTCTAACCCAATCTTGTCTATTGGTATGGGTCATCTTCAGTGGACTTGTGGTTGGAGCAAGGCACAAAAAAATTGTGAGTGAGTGAGTAAAAATGAGAATGAAAACTGTGAACAGTGTATATGAGTGTGTGGCAATAAATGTTTATGAGAGAGAAAGAGTATAGCAAAGAGAGAGACAGAGAGAGAAAACGAATGAGAGAGGGCGAGCGAGTAAGTCAGTGAGAGAGGGAAACTGTGTGCTTGAACAACAGTAAAGCGACAGCTGTGGCTGTGACTGTGACAAGATGGACGGACGGACGGCGTGCTTCCTGTCTGCCTGCTTGCCTGTCTATCAGCCTGCCCGAATGTGCTTGAAGGTGACTATGAATTACTATCTGCGTGGCAGAAAAATACTAATTAGAGTAGCAATTACAGTGTGCTATGACAGGGGACAGAGAGTCAACAGCACAATGGCCTCTCCAGTGCCTGCTAATTCAGTTGTGCTGTTAGAGTGGGCTGCTGGCTCTCTGGGAATACTAACCACCACACCAGCAGACACACCACACCAGCAGACTCTCTCCCAGCCCCCCTGACTCCCTCTCAGTGATCACACTGGTCTTGAACACACTCAGAGAAACATGCAGGGAAGGAGAGAGTCACTCTCTTTGCCTTGGTCTCTGCACTATTAGACCCAACAGGCTGGTCTTGGTCTCTGCACTATGAGACCCAACAGGCTGGTCTTGGTCTCTGCACTATGAGACCCAACAGGCTGGTCTTGGTCTCTGCACTATGAGACCCAACATGCTGGTCTTGGTCTCTGCACTATGAGACCCAACAGGCTGGTCTTGGTCTCTGCACTATGAGACCCAACAGGCTGGTCTTGGTCTCTGCACTATGAGACCCAACAGGCTGGTCTTGGTCTCTGCACTATGAGACCCAACAGGCTGGTCTTGGTCTCTGCACTATGAGACTCAACAGGCTGGTCTTGGTCTCTGCACTATGAGACCCAACAGGCTGGTCTTGGTCTCTGCACTATGAGACCCAACAGGTGGGTCTTGGTCTCTGCACTATGAGACCCAACAGGCTGGTCTTGGTCTCTGCATTATGAGACCCAACAGGTTGGTCTTGGTCTCTGCACTATGAGACCCAACAGGCTGGTCTTGGTCTCTGCACTATGAGACCCAACAGGCTGGTCTTGGTCTCTGCACTATGAGACCCAACAGGCTGGTCTTGGTCTCTGCACTATGAGACCCAACAGGCTGGTCTTGGTCTCTGTACTATGAGACCCAACAGGCTGGTCTTGGTCTCTGCACTATGAGGCCCAACAGGCTGGTCTTGGTCTCTGCACTATGAGACCCAACAGGCTGGTCTTGGTCTCTGCACTATGAGACCCAACAGGCTGGTCTTGGTCTCTGCACTATGAGACCCAACAGGCTGGTCTTGGTCTCTGCACTATGAGACACAACAGGCTGGTCTTGGTCTCTGCAATATGAGACCCAACAGGCTGGTCTTGGTCTCTGCACTATGAGACCCAACAGGTTGGTCTTGGTCTCTGCACAATGAGACCCAACAGGCTGGTCTTGGTCTCTGCACTATGAGACCCAACAGGCTGGTCTTCGCCTCTGCACTATGAGACCCAACAGGCTGGTCTTGGTCTCTGCACTATGAGACCCAACAGGCTGGACTTGGTCTCTGCACTAT